>NW_021167893.1:0-208632 GCF_004154835.1 Alternaria arborescens | reverse complement strand
AGCTTCTAGTTAGTTTAAAACGCTATGCTATAGAGCTCTTTATATAGTTTTAACCTCTTATATAATTATAACTACAACTTTAGCTAATTATAGGTTTTTCTAGTTAAGGTAATTAGATTTATACTTTTTTTTTAAGAGTCTAAAAGCTAATACTCTTGCGAGCATGTTGCTATCCTATTATAGTTCTGTATATCTAGTAATATTAAGTGCTCTACTATGCACTCTAAATCTGTAACTAAGCAAGAATAGAGAGCAGTTTTCTAGATTTATACCTTATTTTATATATTACAACTTTAGAGACCTTTTAAGTATAGTTACAAAAGTATATTTAATCTACATATTTATCGTAGACTTCTAGCTCTACAATTCTAGCTTGATAGTCTTGCCTGCGCTAGGTGTGCCGCTAGAGTCGATCGCAAACAACAACCAAAACCCTGGCAATGCTACCCCCGGATCGCTTGGAACAGTCACAGTATAACTAGTGCCGTTTCCCATAGGTGTTAATGGGATCCTTCTCTGATCTGTGTTGACTGTGTGAGTTGCTGTGCCGAATCTGACCAGCGAGAACCTCGTCACAACTCCCGTCGTTATAATGCTCAAGGTTGCACCTAGTCTAACGCTAGACGCTACGGTACTTATGACAGGACGAACACGTCTTGTTCCATCAGTGTTCAGAAGGTAAGGTGGTAAGAAGATTTCGGCGTCGAAGTGGTTGCTTTCTGGTACCCCACCGTATTGTGTGCATGGACCACACAAACCACCACCGCCGGTGAAAATCGTTGCATCTGGAAGAAGAATCGCAACCGAGTGGTATGTTCGCGGAATCTGCATGGGGTTGAGCTGTGTCCATCTCCCAGTTGCGGGATCCCAGAGTTCAGGCGTAAGCTGCGCCGTATCATCCCTAAATGGTTGGAGTCGCGATTGTCCGCCCGTAACAAAAACCGTGCCATCAGGCAATACCACACTATTGGCGAAACCACGCGCATACATCATAGGCTGTGTCTTCATAACAGTCGGATTTGTCTTGGGTGTACCAATGGTGACAACATACGCATTCGTTCGTCCGTCACTAAGCGGGGTCGCCGTTAGCATGCACATGGCCCACAGTCTTCAGCATTGATTTCCATACCTGTTCTCATAGTCTGCAGCCCCTCCTGCCGTGAGTATCTTTCCGGCTGTGGCGTCAAACATAACAGCGTTCCCATTCATAGCGTGCCCATCGTCCAAACGGTTTCCAGCACCTGTGGTGCTACCAGCTCCAACAGTGTCGTACCAGTTCATGGCGATAGAAGGCCCAGCTTGAAAGACTGATTGATTTCTCCAGCTAGATTTTGTCATTTTAACGAACGATACCAATCATGCGCACCACTTACCCGAAAAGCCAGGCATGATTGTCTGAGCGCCATACGCCACCACGATCGGCCGTAAGCATGGGACTGACAAGAGCGTTTTGCAACAGGGTCCAGACATTCGAAGTAGGATTGTATATTTCTCCATTCTTACCACCAGTTCCTCCGCTCCAAGAGCCGCCAATGTTGAAAATGCGTCCATCCGAGCACGTGGTAGTGGATTGATATCCCCTAGCTATACGCATGTTACTTCCTGGATTCCATGCTCCTCCTAATGGATCATAGACACTGGTCTTCGCCGCGTCGCTGCCACCCGTGACAATGACCCGACCGTTGAAGTCCATTGAAATGCCGGGGCAAAACATGTCGTGTTGTGTGTTCGATACTTCCAATTGCGTGGACTCGCCTGTAGCAGGATCGTAGATTCCCGTTTGAGTAAAACCTCTTTGGCCACCGAAGTTGTCTTTCGCAAACGCCGACCATATCAGCACTTTCCCGTTTGGAAGCAATGCCGCAGCTGCCGGTATGAGCGGAAAATTCACGGTTTTTTCCCACAAGCCCTTGCCTGCTGCTGGTGGGGCGTATGTTGTGTCTTCAAAGATGTTGATTTCAGCGATGGCCGTCCACTGATTGACGCTGTTCTGCGCTTCGGACGTTGCAGTAACTCTTATATACCGCGCTGGTCTTGGGACAAAGAAAGTTTTCTTCGTGGATGCATCGTTGTTGTATGTACCAACAGCGGCGATCTGCCAGCTTGTGTTGTCGGAACTGACTTCAATCTTGTGACCTCCAATTCTGCCGTTCGCGTTGTCACTCGGACGCTGTTGCAGGCTGACTGCGTTCACATTATATGATGATTTCATGTCGACGATTATCCAGTTAGGCAGAGGGTCAACAGGGGCGGGCTCATACTTGGAGTGCCAGAAGCTTGTTCCATTCCCATCGAGTGCTCGATAAGGCTCATTACCAGCCTGGAAACTGTCCGACGTGGCGGTCCATCCGGAGCGGCTGATAGCAATAGAGGCAGAATCGACAAGACCAACGAAGATTGCGGATGCGATGAGAATTGCTGATATAGAGAACGTGAAACCCATATTGAACCAGCGTAGACGAGTGTTGCTTATCTGGTGCTGATGTGAGTCTTGTCATGGGAAGGCCTCTCAACTTATAGCTCTCGACGAAGTCCCAAGCGCTGGTCAGCTTACGCGACGCCCTAAACCCATCAGCATCGCATGCTTCGCATTGATTCTTCGCCCGGCTTTGCAAGCACGGTGTGACACACATCCAACGACAATAAATCCAGTGGTTCCAGTGCAAAGCCTATCCATAACACGCCCATGTCTAAACATAGACACATGGTAGCCATCGCCAAGTTACGACGGCACCGAACTAGGGCAATGGTGAAATATGAAATATTTGTTCTCGTAAAGAACGCCATATGGCGATGAGAGTCTCGCAACCTACCTCAGCGATAGGTGTAGCACTGCTTGCTCCAGGCTGGTTGTGTACTCTGGCTGTGGGATATATTAGTGTGCATACTAGGTGCATAACGAGAGCCTGGAAGTACGCGCTCCAAGACCGGACCGGGTATTCGGACTCCGCTGTTATTATGGGACGCAACTGCTTAATCTAAACTACTATGGTCCTCAGCAGGCGTAGTGTCCAATATTGGATGCATGCAGAACTATCTCGGCTATGTATAGAGGGTGGGTCGGATTTCGGTTCGTATCGCTGACCGGGAACCTGCATGAACGCCGCCAACTCTCCAATGAGCTTCTAGACCCACGAATCCGTACGCTAGTCATGCGTGATAACATATCACGGCCATGTCTTCAACCACTAAGATTCTGTCCCGTCTAGTCCACAGTTTCAATAGATTCTGGGATATGGTCCGCCAGATGGGTGAAATCTGGCATATCGTCGTCACCCTCAGGCTTATCGCTATCGGCGTCATTGTTCCACTCCTCCTCCTCCTCTTCATCCTGGTCTTCTTCACTAGCGGCTGTGTCTAGGCTTTCTTTATACCATAACTCTGCCAACTTAGATCTATGCTCTTGAATCTGACAGTACGTATACGAATCAATTCCAAGGTCCGTTGCTAGCTCCCACCAGATCTTGTCAACCTCGCTGGAGAAATACGAGGCTGGTGCACCAACTTCGTCTCGACAAGTCAAGGTGATCTCTTTGAGACCCGGAGGCGGCTTGGCGTCGTCAGAATCCGCCGACACGAAGCCTGCCACCCAATTCTCAATTTCTTCGCCAGGATAATAGATCTCTAGTGTCTCTAGCTTGGGTGGCATATCCTTTGGTCGGCAGGATTTGCTCTCCCAAGGCATGGATCCGACAGCAAAGAGAAATGCTTGCGGAAGGACGAGATGTCTCAAGACATCGAAGTGCTTAAGTGAATCCTTCGGGCTTGTTATCATATCGAGCAGCCACTCGAGCTCTGAGTCATCATCGGTTATTTCAAGCGTGATAGCAAGCGTCTCTAAGGTGCTTTTCATGCTATTCAATTGATCCACGAAGTAGCCTCCTTCAAGCTGCGTATTCAAGTCATCACCAATGTGGTAGCCGTCATTGATACTGCAAGAGTAAGAGCTTAGCATGTTTACCGCAAAAGCCAAATGTGTGGTCTTACAGTAGTATCTTGAGGCTTCGAAGCTGAACGCAACCGAGTGCGTCGAAAAGATCACCAAGTTGTATTTCGGCCTTTTCGATGAGGAGACGATCAGCAAACTGTACCGATACAGTCAAAGCTAGGTCCTCAAGGTTCTCGGCACCCTCCAGACATCCAGGTCCGTTGAGACGCAGAATGGTGCCGATGGAAATCGTTTTCAGATCCAAGCTTGTCAGGCTAGCAAAATTGATCCCGGACTTGAACAGATGTGTATCACTAGTAGTGAGATGACGAAGAGTACCCCATCCATTGACGATGCTGTCAGGGGCGGACATGCCCCCAAAAAGCCCCGATATGCACTCGCTTGATGGCGGACCTCGATGATGATCCTTGACCCAGAACTCGAGGTGTGTGAGGTTTGGAAGGAGTAAAAGTAAAATCCCAGCAAACCCTGACTCAATCGAGTTTTGAATCGTTTTATGCCAGGGATGCTTCTTGTAGCCTAGTTCTTCCAGCCTTACTAGACTTCGCGTGCGCAACGGCGCAAGGCTAAATCCTTGCTCTTCACAGATCTTTGCGACATTCTTGCGTACAGTTCTGATGCGTAAGCTTTTCACTTGGGTTGCAAGATCAGGGCGATCGAAGAGCGTACGAAGGAGCCTCAGAAGAGGGTTTACCTTGGGGTGACAGCCACAGGAGATCGATAGCTTCGCTACAGTATGCAGAACCTCCTGCCCAGCCGCACGGAACTTGCGAGACGTGAGACATAGACTTTTGAGAGACCTGGGTGCGGCCGAGTCAGGAAGATGAGTCGCGATCTGCAGTAGCAGCTCCTCAGGTAGCTTATGGATCGGTGCGTCGAATGGAAGCGCCATTATGGGACCAGAAGAGCACTTGAAGTACTGCGTGAGATGAACGCGAGGCCGGTTGTGGTCAGCACTTTGTTCCCACCTGTTGCGCGAATCTTTCGGAAAGTCGTATGTAACAAAACGCGCTTCTTGTGAGTTGCAGGGCAGAGGCAAACACTGTTGTATACTCTGTCAGCTAGCGAGATTGGCTGCGCAACTAACTCGAGGGCAAATGTCACCGAAAGAGGTCGGAACTGCTAAGCTTTTATGAGTTGGGCTGCTAAATCGTGGCGCTGGTGTCTTGGACTGGTGATGAACGGCTGACATGATGCTTGCGAATGAGGACGAGAGTGGTGGCGGGGATAATCTCACATGATGACGTAATCACATGCTCATCCATGGAAGGGGTGCAGACACAGGCTACAAACTCGACAACTCTCAGTGTTTCTCTGGTAGGTACGACTAGTGGCCTTCTCGTGTGGGTAGAATGAAATTACACGTCCCTTGCTGGCGATTTCCCCTCCCTCAGTTGCATCTTGAGCAGGAATAACAAACTTGTCACCACACCCATGCCGCTCAGTCCGACACTAACGTACATGGCCCCTCGATAGCCGCTCAGTTCGTCCGAGACCGTCGCTCCGCCATTGTTGACATGCCCCTCCACTGTGCCCGCAATGCCAACCCCGATACTGATACTGTAGTTGACGATGGTGTTGACTAAGCTCGCCGCCATACCTTGGTGTTTCTTAGCAACAGCGTTACTCATAATCAGTGTGCCAGCAGGAAAGCTCATGTCCATGCCCCATGGAATGATAAGCGTGGTCACGAATGTCTGCGCCCAATACACTTGACCGACTGGCAGTGTAGCGACGAGGATACTACCAGTCAAGAAAGCAAGCATACTGATGAGCATAACCCATCCTGGACCGATACGTGAGATGACATGGCCGGTGGTAACGGCGGCGATGAAGCCTGAAATTGCGACAGGACAGAGATGAGCCATCGTCAGGAGAGGAGAGTCGCCTCGCAGCCGTTGGAGAAATTGGATGAAGTAATAGACCCAGATACCTGCATTCTTTGTCAATAAGATTTTCCCCTACACATGCTTTGGTAAGGTCGTTACTTACCGAATGCAGCCCAGCCGCATGCTATGCAGGTCAACACGAATGAGACATCCGTGCTAAGAACGTCGAACGGGATGAGGGGCTTCTTGGCAACTTTGATCTCGATCCAAAAGAAGACCGGAAACAAAAGAATGCCGATTATTAGCAACACGTAAATGTACGGGTGCTCCCATCCAAAGCCTGGTGCTTGGTTCCAGGCAAAGTTGAATAATATCATGGCGGTGATACCCACGCTTGCGCCAAGGAGGTCAAGCTCGCGAATTCGCTCTCTATGGGTGAGACTGCGAACATCCGCATCAAGAGGCACCGAGGGAAGAATGAAGATTGACAAAGAGGCAAGGCAGAAGAGCGCAATGCCAAACGTCCAAAAGGTCCACGGCCACCACAAAAGCGACCATAACCCAGCGAATGTCCCGCCGACTACAGCACCACCTACAAAACGTTAGAAAGCATACCAAGGAATCGATCAAAGAATACCTGCCGGGTGCGCATGCTCCAAACAGCGAGAAAACCATATCCTTCCTCCTTCCCTCATTGTATGTTGCGCCTAAGAGGCCGAGTGCATTAGGCAGTAATATTGCTGGCCCGATGCCACCCAACACACGTGAGAAGATGAACAGCACTTGGCCGCCATTCCCGTCAACGTACACACTGCATCCAGCCACTATGTTCCAGATAGCGAACCATACAAAGCCCACGATCAGCATGTTCTTGTATCCGAACAGATCTCCACATCGACCGGACAAAAGGATGAAAGTGCCAACCGTTAGTGAATAGCCTGCTATCAGCCAGGACAAGATGCCAGGGTCGGTGATGCCAAGATCAGGTCCGATGATGTGCAGGATATTCAAGGTACCGAGGAGACCTGCTTGAGTGACGAATTGAGCAGAACAAAGCAGGCCGACGAAGAGAATCTCACGCATTGGAGACATGGTCTCTGCAATAGACTTGGTTTTCGCTAATTCCAGGTCCTGGTGCTGCTTAGAAGCGTGCGCAGAGGCGTGAGAGCTGTGGCGATCCATGTCTTCGTGGGAATCACTGTAGTCGAGGTCGCTATCTGGAGGAGAAGAAAGTTTCTCGACCGTTGGGTCGGGTGATAATCTGGTCTCGTCCATTCTTAGACGCTTCGAGGACACGACAAAGCAAGGATTTCGTCGGATGTGATCTTGCAAATGTCTTTGAGTCGTAAGGGACGGCTCGGAGGTAGTAAGTCGTGTCCTTGGAAGCTGAGCGATGATGAAAGACTTTCAATTTTCGCGCCTGAGTTGTTTTGGCTGCACGTTCCGAGATGGAACCGCGATGGCGACAGTGCTGATCGACTACCGACGTGTTTGGACGCGGGTGCAGAAAACGTCCGTGTGAAAATCAATATCATTTTCCAAAGAAGAGGGAGATCTGCCTACAAGATACATAACGACGCGTTTTACGAGCTAGCTTGTCGCCTAACGTACTCGACATTTGCATGCTGATAGTTCAGGTTGTAAAGCTTTACGTGAGCGCGGAATTGCGTCGTTAGAGCGAAGAAAAGCGGGTCTGCCGAACCTCGGCCGCTGTCAAAGGCACCATCTCATGATATTAAGGTGCGCAAAAACGGTTTCTTCGGGCAAAAGAAAAGCGGGTTTCGGTTTCGCATGCAAGAGTCTAGATCCGCCAACAAAGCTTTCGCAGTTTGCGATGCTATGTAAGCCTTGACATAAGCGTTCGCCGTGAACATGCGAAAACCGTCACACCAAGTTGTCGCGAAAACCCCCGCACCCAGCGCCCCAAGGGTAATCCTCTCGCTCTATCTGCCACGGTGACTAGAGCAAGTTCCCCAACTACTGTTGTTTCCTGTCCTCGTAAACCCGCACTCCCAAGAGTTTCCATACAGCCCAGCTGTGACCACCCACCCAAATTGGCCCGCCTCGCCAAAGCGGCAATACGTCATCCGTTCCACGCCTCCTCTGAGCGACAGGCTTCTCCCACTCTCCGTGCTGGAACCGTGCGACATCGTCGCTGCTTACAGCATGTGTTCTCGCATTTGCAGCCATCGTCCAGAACCCTATCACATGGCCCTGGTCGATCTTGTGTTTTAGCCAGCCTTTGCCCTCATTCTCTTCCGGGCTACTATCAAGAAGTGATAAAAGCTCGGTGCAGGTATATTCGGCTTTGCCTTTTGGTAACGTTGCAGAGCTCAATTGAGTGCGGTGAGCTGAAGTTGGAATATTGTCCACGATGATGGGAGACCAGAGGAAAGGAACTGGCGCATACATGAGCCTTAATGACAGGCTCAGCAAGACTGCGACAGGAATATCAAGACCGATCGATACGCCTGCACGGAGAGCTGATCCGAAAGTGAGCCTTGGTGGAGATGTAGGCGTCGAGAAGTAGAGCAAGTGCCTTTGGAACGCGGTATAGGTAGAGCGAGACATGGTTGCCAATTCTCTTTCTTTTTATGGGGAGTACGCAACGAGTTGAAGACGTTGAGCGGACACGTCCATTCTCTGAAAAAGCATTCATGGTGTAATATTGGACAGTCATGACGTCACGCGAAGCTACTGCATCAGAAGACAACACGATACATGAAAGAGGTAGGCTCTCAGCTAGCTCGGTTCAAGTCGTTGTTTCATCAGCGTCTAGGACAATTGCGAAGGAACTTAAAGCTGCGGAACCTATTTGTGAAGCGACAAGATGAGGATTCTGTTCACTGCTTAGGCATCTGTTCGCCGAATACACATTGTAAGCCTTCGACATCAATCTTACTCGCGCACGCAGGGTATGAGTCCCCTTTCGCGTTGTCTATAGCATTATCAAGCCTCCTACAGCTGCGGCAATGATCGTACTACCCAAAAAACTCGTGGAAAGACCTCCGGACGCAGCTGCGGTGTAAGTAGGCATAGGGGAGCCAGTTGCCGAGGGTGCAGTCCCATTACCGGAGGTTCCGTTGCCTACTAGGTCTGGGAACAGGTAGCTGGTGTTGGCGTCTACAACAATCCAGTTCCGCACCAAAGCCGTTCCGTTCATGACTGACTCCCACTGCTCCGCTGTGCATTGTCCGGGATCAAGAACGTAACACTGCGTGCCTTCGTCGACGATTGGTTCATTGGTTATGTTGTACACATCGCTTGGCCCTTCGGTTGCGTAGTCAGGATTTTCAGTTGTGGAAACATTTCCGGTGCTGATGTCGCGGTTGAAGAGTGCACGTGTAAAGATCCTGTACGCAGTCTCGGGTTGGTAGGCTGGTACCTCGTGGCCAGCTTCGTACACGCGTGTGAAGGACAGATTTCCGTACTGACGCACTTGACCTCCAATATAGGTGTCGTTGACAATGACGGGTGCATACCCTGCATCCGCAAACGAGGTGGCGTTGTCGTAAGGGATGGCGAGGGAGAGCAGTTCACCACCATACCCTGTGTTCATTATGCAAACTCAGTACGTGTCTCACATCAATGTCTTACTGGGTGCTACTCACAGTTGCAGGCGTAGTCTCGGTCGCCGTACACCAGCGTTACCTTGATGCCTTCTTCGAGAAGGTATGCCAAGTCTTCCTTCCAGCCTGGACGTGGGTAGTCGCCAATGCCGCGGAATGCCCGCGATACCGCAGAGTTTGACTGAGTCCAGTTCAAGGGCACGCCTAGCCCCTGCTGCACATGAGGCTGATTGAGCCAGCCCTGATACCATGGAGGTGGGAATGCTGCCGCGCCAGGAGCAGAGATGTCGTAGTAATTGAGGTCGGTGTCGAAGTACGGATCGCGAATTGTCTCGGAACAGAATGTCTCTGCAGCCTCGCATACTTCGTTGACGGTCTCGTTGAACCCTTGGTTGGTGGGATCAAAGGCAACACTAAGGTTGCGACACTCTTCAATTTGGTCAAGACATCCTCCTTCACGGTACAGATTGTCAAGCACTTCTTCGTAACGCGACTCATTGACGGCCTTTATACCGTATGTGTTGTTGTACTGCATGGTCGGGTAAGCTGGCCACTGCACGTAGCGATCGATGCAGCCGTTGATGATAAGTAGAGTGTCGAGATGGAGAAGATGAGTCTGACCAGCTTCGCTCCACGTTCCGTTCTCTATTTTCTCGTTCTGCTCCTGGAAATAGGCCGCAAAAGCAGGTCCGTATCGACCTCCGTACGACTCAGTTGCGATCGAGATTCTGTCATCATTCGGCTTGTGTTCAGGAAATTCTTGAAACCAGACTTGGGCGAAGTTCCAGAGAGCTCGTGCAGAGTTCTCCGTGCCACGGGTGGTGAGATTGTAGTTTTCACTGGGATAGGTGCCAACGTAGAAGCTGTTGTTTTGTGAGGGGATAGGACCGTTCTCAAAATCTACCACTTCGAGATCGCCGGTGTCTAGATTAGTGGTGATATTCACCAAACTGTCGTAGCTCATGCCTACTTGGACGGGTTGATCGAGGTAAAGCATGTTAACTGTACTCTTCAGCTTTTGTTCTTTACAGATCAGATTTTGTAATTTGGCTGATCTTACCCTCATTATTCCAAGACCACTCGTTGAGGTAAGTACTATTAGAGTCGGCGCCAATAAAGCAAGGTCCGTTTTCACGCAACAGTCCGACGAAAGAACTGGAGCCCGGTCCACCTCGAAACTGTTAGCGAACACTGTAAGAATCCCTTGTAGGCCACCTACCGTTCATCCAAATGGAAAGAGGCGCATTGGCAGGGTCTTTCCTGGATTCGAAAAACCAAAAATAGGTATTGATCTCATATGTCTGGTTCTCAACACCTAGATCGGCCAGTGCTCCAGCCGGGCTGCAAGTTGGTGTACGAGATCAGTATATATCTCATATGCAGTCCGTGCAGAGACACTTACAGATGGACATAACCGGAGAAGCTTCGGACGCCGTCAGTGGTTTCGCAAAGTTCAGTCTGGGGACAATCAGTGAACAATGGAAGTAATCTACAAGGATTTGACCTGCCTCCTTGTACGAGATTCTGACTCCTTCATCAAGCTGCGATTCCAGGATGGTCACGCCTTCTGGCTTTGGAGGGAATTGGGCGTTGACAACCCCGCTCAAAAGGCCGATTGCGCCGAGCAACGGGAGTCCAAATGCACCCATTATGATTATAGTCAAAGTGCAGAGAGGTTTTCCTCCCCACTTCCTGGTACGTATAGTTTTTGGAGGGTACGTAGCCCAACTTTATACTAGGTCGCACCACTCTGCGTACTTGATTCCAGCTGCATGTCAACTGGGTACCAGCTTGCATGAGCTTACATATCTGGTATTGAGCTTCCTGGTTGAGCTATAGCGCGTGTATTGTTGCAGCAGCGCGGGATTGAGGCAGCCCATTCATGACGTCGAATTACCTTTAGCGAAGTGAGATGGGCGGGGAAGAATGCGTAGCCAAGACTGCCAAGGAGGCTTTTCGTCACTTGTTTATTCGGCATCGTCTTGGTTGATGGGTTACCGGCTGAGTGGGGTAATGGGATCGTTGCTAGGATGCGCATAAGGAAGGTGGTGAGGCTTGCGGCGATAAGATAGCCAAAGTTTCGAGCAAGGAGAGCGTCATTCGATTCGTTTGTAAAGTTATACGGCTCAAATCTATCACACCATTTGTATGCAGCAACTAACATCAAGGCCAAGATCCAGTCATGGCGTAAGCAGCTCAAGCAATGCCGGCGCATTGCCAATGTCACTAGAGCTTATGAGCGTGGCATATCGCATGATGCAATATCTTTTACCACTTCGATGCAGAGGTTTGAGCTCTGTTGGCGTCTTCCTGCCTGACGCGGTTTTTGGTGTTCAGATTTACCGATGGATTTGTATACAAGATATATGGTAGCAATCCGACAATTGGTGCCGACGCTAGGATGGGAGCAATGAGAGCAAAAACGTTCAATAATACAGGCCTCCTTCAGGTTCCCGAGGCGCCATGGAACGCCAGTCGCAATTGTAACCTCGACAACACCCCAGCGAATATGCAGATAAAGTTTGAATCGCGAAAGCAACGGTCCAACTTCCAAAATGGTTCCAGTTCAACGAAACATTGGGTATCGATCAAAATGCACCTCTCCTGACCTAGACAGGCGCACCCCAAGCTGCGCGCAGACGGCGAGCGAGCTGTATGTCTTTCTGTTGTATGGTGACGCGCTTGGCGTGGATAGCGCAAAGGTTTGCGTCGTGGAAGAGGTTCACGAGGAAGGCTTCTGTGGCTTCCTGGAGGGCTACAATGGCTTGACTCTGCCACCTATTGGGGCCGTCCTCGGTTGTGACTGTCTGTGCGATCTCGCGGACCTGGAGAGATGTTAGTTGGGTGTCTCGGCGCCGTACTGGTGACGGGTACTTGCGAGGCGCTGAAAGGGGAGTTTTAACAAGAGCAGGTCGGTCGACTTTTGGTAGCGCTTGATCTCACGGAGAGCGACGGTGCCGGGCTTGTAGCGCTTCTTCGCGCGGTCTGGAGCAGGTCCTGCTTGTCCAACTGGGCGCATGTCAGCTCGGCTGCGCAGACTCGTCAGTCAGTCAGTCAGTCAGGCGCAGAACGTACGTCGCTTGCCCGAGTCCCTCCTGCTTCCAATACTCGATCTTCCGCCCCGCGACGGCCGCGCCTTGTTGCGCCTTATTGGAGATTTGGGTGACATGGCTGGAGTGGGATATGGATGGATGCGTCGAGGGAATGCCCGCGGTGGGAGACGTCAGGGCGCGTTCACGTCGCGAAAAGTCGCGAACCCCAAAGCGCGACGAGGATGGAATGGGACGGGTCGTCGAGTCTTGCGCGCTGTGTCTGCTTCAGGAATAGCGATGAGGATGGAGTGAAGCACGGGCGCACTGCTCGTCTTCGCGTTGATGCAGTTGACGCGACCCGGGCGAGGGGCTGGGCATTGTGGCTGGTCCGCATTCACCGACCGAGGGAAGGAGCTTGGACCCTGTCGAATGAACGTTCGGCGGGACGAGGAAGGCACAATCGCGTGCTGATTGGACTAGCGCCTTGGCAGGCTATCGGACAAGTTACGTAGCCACATGGGGTCGGTCCATCTGTCACTCGGAGTCTCGGAAAGTGAATGCGTCTGCGCAGCGACGACACCTGTCCCTTCGCTTTATATCTGGCTGCAGGTGCTGGAACCTGCTTGCTCCTCTTGTCTTTCCACATTCCATATCATCCCTACCACAACCCGCCATGGCCAACGTCTTGCAAGGAGGGGACGGCATGATGGGAGGAGGGGCCGGAGGCTTTCCGCTCGAGCAATGGTTTTATGAGATGCCTGTGTGCACGCGCTGGTGGATGACGGCGGCGCTGAGTGCAAGTGTGCTGGTGCAATGCCACATCATCTCGCCCTTCCAGCTGTTCTACAGTGTGCGCACTGTCTTCTTCAAGAGCCAGGTCAGTTCATCGCCGTGCCTACCCACCGCTGCTCGTACTCATGTCCAATAGTACTGGAGACTACTCACAACCTTCTTCTACTTTGGCCCCCTCAGTCTCGACCTCCTCTACCACATCTTCTTCCTCCAGCGATACGCGCGACTACTCGAGGAATCGTCTGGCCGCTCGACGGCACATTTCGCATGGCTCCTCACTTTCGCTTCCACCCTCCTCCTCTGTATTGCGCCCATCTTCTCCATGGCCTTCCTCGGCTCCGCTCTGTCCAGCACGCTCATCTACATCTGGAGCAGAAAGAACCCCGACACAATGCTTAGTTTCCTTGGACTTTTGGTCTTCAAGGCGCCGTACTTGCCCTGGGTGCTGTTGGCCTTTTCGCTCATCATGCACGGGACGGTACCCAAGGACGAGATGTGCGGCATTGTTGTCGGCCACAGTACGTCACCCTCCCTTGCGCTCTTGTATGTCAACTAATCATTCTCAGTATGGTACTACCTGAACGACATCTACCCGCCGCTCCACCACAACCACAGCCCTCTGTACCCACCCGCTTGGTGGATTCGTCTGTTTGAGGGGCCTCCCGCTCCTGCGGAAGAGCCTGTTGAAGATGAGGCACCGTTGGACACGGACGTGAACAGGAACGGTGAGAACAACCCAGGGGAGGCTGCTCAATAAGCACCACCGTGAACACGTGCATTTATATCTGGCGTTTGGCGAATACTCATGGTTTTGAGATACCCTAGCTATCGTTGGTGCATTGGTAGTCTGCGTTAGTTTTGTAGATACATGCACTAGACATTGACGAGACTGCTTGCCTTGCCCATACTCTCTCGATGCTTATCTCCGTTGTGTCATTACTGTCGTCCAATCAGAACCCACAACGTGCTCTTGTCGAGAGGCTCAAGTTAAAGATATCCACCCAGCTCCTGCCTGTCTGAGCGTAAAACCTTCCTAACTGGGCTAGCATCTCCGCAGACCTGCATATCATCGCTCATCCACCACCGCAGCCATGGAACGGGCATGGCCGATACCGCCGGGACCATTGGTTGATACAAATTGCCATCGCGAGTTGCTTATAACAGCGCATTCCCTTCAATGTGAATGTTGCCAAGCTTCCTTCCTGTCCTTCACTACAACAAGTCCCATCACAAGCCAGTCAAGACCAAGGTCGTAACATGGCGCCACCCAAGACACTTCTGCCTCTCCTCGCGGCTGTCCCCTATGCTTCAGCTTGGGGATCGCTTGGCCACACCGCGGTCGCATACATGGCGCAAAACCTCGTCTCTCACAAGACGGCCAAGTTTGCCCAGACTCTCTTGAACGATACCTCGTCCGCATACCTAGCCAACGTAGCAACCTGGGCGGACAGCTACCGCTATGAGGCTGGAGGACAGTTCAGTTCCGTCTATCACTACATTGATGCTCTCGACAACCCGCCTGAAAGCTGCAACATCGACTTCGAGCGAGACTGTCCCGAAGAAGGCTGCATTGTTTCTGCTATCGCCAACTACTCCAGCCGCGCTTTCCAGAAGTCGGTCGGCATCGTCGAGCAGCAGAAGGCACTCAAATGGGTCGTTCACTTCGTTGGTGACATTCACCAGCCCCTACATGTAGAGAACATCGCCGTGGGTGGCAACCTCATCAACGTCACCTTCAACGGCGCGCGCACAAATCTCCACTCCATCTGGGACACAGCGATTCCGCAAAAGGCATACGGCAACTTCTCTCAGGCCAATGCTCTGGCTCTGGCCAACAATCTCACCGCGGAAGTAAAGCATGGCAAGTTCAAGAAAGAGAGCAAGACGTGGCTCAAGGGCTTGAAGGCGAAAGATGCAGTAAGCAGCTCCATGACCTGGGCGCGCGACTCCAACAAATTCGTTTGCTCTACTGTCATACCCGATGGTCCTGATGCAGTTTTCGCGCAAGAGCTATCTGGAGCGTACTGGGATACGGCAATTCCAGTCGTCACCAAGCAACTTGCAAAGGCAGGATACAGGCTTGCTGCTTGGCTCGATGCGCTTGTTGAGCTCAATGAGAAGAAGGGTCATGGACAGTGGACACGGGAAGAGAAAAGGACTGTAAAACTACAGCCATGGCAGGAAGAAGCGAGACAGGCCCGACGTGACTTTGGGCCCGACTGTGGATGCGGTGAAGAGCATGCGCACTGAGGGATTTGATAAGGTTGTGTGTTGGAACTGTATAGTTGAAGCATGTAGAGTAAATGGCGAGATATTGCGACGATGACAATGAGACATTGTGATTCTGATAGCCATGGGTTTTCAATAGGGTGGTTGTACAATGCATATTGCTCAACCTCGATCCGACAGGACCTCAGGGCTTGCACGTGGCCCGGTTACTCAGCAACCGCCGCCGGTGTTTCGGACTCTTCCCGCGTGCCGTTCACATTTCACCGTTCACTGAACATGTATCCACTGTGATCCACCGGCAAATGTCTGCGATGGGCAGGCCACCAGCGAGGCGAGCATGCGACAGATGCCATATCGTAAAAGAGAAATGTAGGCGCATCCCTGGCCGGGACGCGTGCGAACGATGCGTCCGACTCCAGAACTCATGTCAGACCCTGCGACCAGTCGGGACAGCCGGCCGCAAACCTCGGTACCAGCGCAATGAAGAGAGTACACAGCGTCAGCTACACACGGTTCGGAGCGATAGCAGCCTTTCTATCGCTGCTTCATCACCACAATGCCCAGCCTCGGCCGCCAGCCCGGCTATGCCGGATTGGGACTTAGCATCCCTGCCCAGGACTCCGTCTTCACTCGCGGACTTGACCGAGCGGGAAATGTATTTTGTCAAGGGCGTCTCCCAAGGAAGAACGCGCATCGACCAGTTCTTGGTTGCTTCAAGCTTTCGCATCACCCATCACAAAGCTTTTGCGCAACAACTCCACGATGCTACTGTGTGGGTTCAGGACTCGTTGTTGGCCACTGCAGCTCTTTTGGCTTGCGAGTACGAGCCAGGTTCCGACCATGAGGATCGCATCATCGGCCACAGGCGCGCAGCTTCTGCAATCTCCACCTTGCGGTCTGTAAAGGCTGTCGATCTCGGCGACCTTCCTACCATTCTGATGCTTTCGGTAAGCGCAATCACCTTTGCGCTACATATCTCTGGACAAGCGTTAGAGATATGTCGACATAGTCTCAACCTCATCAAGTCCATATACGAATCATCAGTGGAGCTTACTCCGGATTGCCTTGCCTTCGTAATTTGTCTCGTCCAAGCCGAGACCGAAGAGTGTATCCTGCGGGGCGAGGTACCAACTCTACGATTCACGGCTCGAGGGCTCGATGACGTTGTGGATCGGTACTTGGGCATTGCGTCGCCCATGCTACCGTACCTCTACGACGTCTGTACAATTACCAGTACGCTACGTCATGACAAGCACGTTGATATCTCTACAATCATGCAAGCTTTAGACGCGATCGAAATGGCTGTTGAGGCGTGGGAGCCAAAAATGCCTGAAGCTCATATCACTCGCTTCTTGCAAGAGGAGGTGGCCAGTATACTGGCTCAAGCCAGATTATATCGTTGGTCTGTATTACTCATTGCACACCGACTGCGACATCCATATGGTTCGGCTGTAGAAAAAGGGACGATCATATCTAACGCAATCCTGGAAGAGCTGCGTCTGACACTCCAGTCCACCGGGCGCTCAGTGCCAGGCGCCACTGTCCCATACATGTTCGCTTGCTTCGAGTTAGTCGATCCCGCTAAAAGAGAATTAGCACTCAAAAAGACTGATGCTGTTGTCGAGTTTTCGAAAGCGTGGCGGACCAAGATCAAGAAACGTTTGACAGCATTTTGGTTGATCAGAGATAACACGGATCGAATTCATTGGAGCGACATGGTGTCATGGTTTCCTCAATAACAGATCTGGCGATGGAGACTATCACATACAAGCGTTGTTTGGCTTCGTATGCCTCGGCTGAATGCGCCTTGCCATGCTTCAATGCCTTTCTGAATCTGGGCGTTGTGAGAACTATCATTTATCAACTCGGCTTGACCTCCTCGAGCAACCATCGACTTTATTCAAGTGTTCGATGAGCTGGCTGTCGCATAGCCATTCGCTTGTACCTTTTCGCCGTCGCGATCCTAATTTTCTTGCCCCAGACTAGCAAGGGGATAGGAAGCAGCAGAATCGCAAAGCAAAAGGCCGCTGTAATAATACACACGTTTTGCAGCCCCATGTCCTTTGTCCAGGGCGTGACTGCGAAAAGAATGACGACGGCAAATAAGTTACGGACAAAGACGATGCCTATCATGACGTCTCCGAGAATCTGAGCATCTGGTCGTTAGCAAATGTGGTGCACTCAAGAAGCGTAACGCTTCCGACTCACCTCTTGATAGCAGTCTGTCACATACGCCAGAGCGATGCCGCTGGCCAGAACGAAGGTGAAGCCGAACAAGCCGAATCCCGCGGCTAACACCATCCAATGCACGCCCTGACGGTTGGTTAGTATGCGGCATTGTTTATCGCAAGCTCTCAACATACTCTCACCAACGCCAATCCGAACATTAAAATTCCAGCTGGAAGCAGCAGTGCCGAAGCAAGAGCAAGCCATAGTCGCATTTCCGGTTCGTATACTCCTCGATTTCGCCTTGCAAACCACATAATCGATCTGTCGTTCAAATAGCCGCCGGCGAAAAATCCTAGGAACGAGCCAGTAAAAGGAGCAATGTTCATGAGTCCTACTCCAGATGGCCCGAAGTTGTACGGCGGTTGCAGCAGGTACACTGCCTGCAACGAAGACATTAGTGCCAAGCACGCCAGTACCGTGCCATACGTGAGAGCGGCGTAACCGACTGCTGGAAAGGTGGTCAATACTATGACTGGCTGGTAGAAGTGGTGGCCGATCGGTTGATTGGAAGAAGTAAAGAGGGCCAAGCGCTGGCGATATGTTTTCCGTGGCAAGGTTGTGTCAATTCGAGATTGCACTCGCTCCATGCTACTGTGTTTGGTTTCCCCTTTGACATCTGCAACTTTCTGCGATTCCGAATCGGCGTGCAAGGTTTCTGGTCCACTTGAGCTAGAAGGACCATGGTGTACACTGCGGCCATTAAGGACGGGTACATACTTTGACTCTTCGAAGAAAAGCAACACGAGCGCGAGGTTCAACGACAGGAAGATTGTGCACCACCACCAAATCCACCTCCAACCCTGGGACTCCACTATGAAGCCAGACGCCACCGGGCCAAGGGATGCACCTACAGATGTGAAGACGAGGTACCACGCGTTCATGGTTCCATGTTGGTGCACAAAGTACAGATCGGCAATGGTGATCTGGACAACAGCCTCACTGATGGCACCCCCAAGTCCAGCAAGGAAGTTGCTACCCATCCAGTCACCGTACGTCCTTGTCTTGGCCTGCCAAATTACTGAACTCAATTGCAGCGCTGAGCTGATCAGATAAAGTGGCCGTCGCCCAAACTTGTGTACAAACGGCATGAAGATCATACAGCCGACTGCAAGTCCAGCACAACTCATAGCAACTCCGTTGTTCAGCTGGTCCACGGAGAAGTGCAGTTCGCGCATGAGAGAACCCCAGGATGTTGAGCCTGTTTGCAGCTGTACGAAGGTCCAAAGTACGAAAAAACCGACTAGACCAAAATTGATGGCTTTTCGCAGTCGACTCCAATTCAGCGGATCATCTGGATCAGAGCTAGGCACAGGGTGGAGGATGACATCTGATGCCGGTGTTGTCACTGGAAGTGGGTTGTCAGTGTGCCGTCTTATCGGCGACAAGCGGAACGTCTTACTGTCCTCCAGCCGTATAGTACCAGGCGCCCAGAAGTTTTCATCTTCCTCTCTAGGAGAATTCGTGTCGGTCATCGTTGCTGAAAGATGTTGGTTACGATAGATTCACTGCGAGTGAATATCGACTACAGGCATAGAGCTTGCAGGAAGATTACCATCCTTATCATTTGCCAGAACTTCTTGCATATATATATATCATATTCAGTCCTCAGGCGGGTTTATTCCGTTCTGTTGCCGTCCGCGCATCCCAATCCTCGACCCCGGAATGCAGGTTTCCGCTAGTGAACGGGCCTAATCGAACGAATTGTGTAGCGAACAACCCCCCGGCTTGGCGTTGGCGGCTGTGGGGTAGTGGCACGCTAACAAATGCCGCTCAGACATGATACCAATGTAAGTACTGACCATCAAGATAACAACACCTTATCACGTTACCAGGCAGACGGAATTATGATGCCACCTTCATGGCCCTCGGTTAGATTCCACGGCAACCGAGGGTACTACTCATATACATAATCAGGGGGGTGCCGATGCACACTGTCATATCATCACTCGTGCCTAAGTGCAACTTACAGCCTCAGATTCTATTACTCACTTTGATATGGCTATCACTGCATGGGGAAGCAGAGTTGCTGCTAAACAACAAGCCTGCCGCGACAAGATACCAAAGGAATGGCTTCTCCCAGCATCCATCACGAATCTGCTTCAAGCACCGCTTTCGGACCATCCAAACCGGGTGATCGACATGGACATTCCCCGAAAATCGGGCATCATGAGCGAGAAAGAGCTGAATATAACCGAGAAATTCACTGTTGAGGAGTTGTTGCAACAGCTAAGAAAGGGTGTTCTATCGTCACTAGAAGTCACGATAGCTTTTTCCAAAAGAGCGGCTATGGCACAGCAGCTGGTCCGTTGCGCCCCTCTCGATGTATTTACAGGTTTGCTAACATAGTCTCCAAGCTTTCTTGCCTTACCGAAACGTACTTTCCAGAAGCACAGGACCGAGCACGCTTCCTCGATGGTGAAAAAGCTGCCGGCCGCATCGTAGGGCCCCTTCATGGTTTACCGATAAGCGTCAAAGACGGTTTTCAGATTGCGGGAACAGCGGCAACCATCGGATTTGTCTCTTTCCTGGACCACGAGTTATCTGAAAAGAACTCGCCGCTGGTGGATATGCTGCTGGAGCTGGGCGCAGTCATATATGTCAAGACTAATATCCCGCAGACACTTATGGCAAGTCATATCTTTTCCGTCGATCTTGAGAAGGATCACGATCTAACATTGCATAGACGGCTGACTCACATAATAACATCTTCGGACGCACATTGAATCCCCATAACACTGCTTTGACGGCAGGAGGATCTAGTGGAGGAGAAGGTGCACTTGTTGCATTCCGAGGATCGCTACTTGGTATTGGAACGGATATCGCAGGTTAGTGAATGTCTTTGGGTCTGTGGCAATGACGACCACTGATAAGTTCCAGGCTCTATCCGTATACCGTCCCTCTGCTGTGGCATATATGGCTTCAAGCCTTCTACTGAACGTATCCCATACGGTGGCCAGCCTTCTCCAGTCCGAGATGGCTTGACCTTCTTTGAACCTTCTGCTGGACCGATAGCAAACGACATCCAGGCATTGAACCTCCTATGCCGGTCAATTCTATCCATGAGACCAGCCATGTACGACGCCACTGCTCTAGATGTTCCCTGGAGAGACTTGGAAGTACCGCCGAGCGTGCCGAAACTGAGGTTTGGTCTTTTGACCGAAGACCCAGCGTTTCCGTTACATCCACCGGTTAAAAGAGCACTGGCTCAAGCTGTAAGTGCTCTGGAAGCCAAGGGTCATCAGGTTGTTCCAATATCGCCGTCGCGCGCACAAGTCTCCAATGCGCTAGCGCTCGCGTTTGCTTATTTTGGACTCGACGATCCCCCAGCACATATAGCCGCTAGTGGTGAGCCGCTAGTACCATCAGTCATTCAAGCTATGCAAGCGTTTGGTGCCTTCAAATGTGATTTTCTGGCTGACTGCGAGGGTCTGCAAGGCATTCCGAGGTTGGCAGCGCTCAATGTGAAGAGGCAGTCAATCGCGGACGAGTGGAGGGAAGTTTGGAGGGATGAGAGACTGGACGCGGTAATCGGACCGTCGGCGCAGAATACTGCAGTTGCGCATGATACATACGGGTTGCCACCGTATACGTTGCTACTAAACGTATTGGATGTAAGTCAAGGTCAAGCATCAGTAGACGTCAGAAAAGCATTACTGACACCTTGTGCAGTATCCCGCCTGTGTCCTGCCGTTTGGCAGAGCATCGAGCGCTCTGGATCCTGAGCCTCTGATCATTGGAGCTGGTCAAGTAGGTCCAAACTGTAAGTTGCCGTCTTCTAGCTCGACACGGTATTGAGATGCAAGCTAATATGCCCGGCGCACAGACGAGCCCAAGCTCGTACACGGCGCACCAACCTCAATCCAGGTCTTCACGAATAAGATGCGCGATGAGGAATGCCTACAGATGGCCACCATCGTAGATGAGTGCTTGAGGGCTGTGTAGACTGGATGATGTATAGCATCTGATTGGAGGAACACAAGCATAAGACATTCGTTCCCGTTCCTCCCGCATACTTTAAAGATTATTTGGCATACTAGACCTGCTTTCGCACTAATTCTTTCTGCTTTCTCATAGTGATCGAGCTGTGTTGCGTTTTTTGAAGGGTAGTTGCAGTCCGCCTGGTTGATTGAGTCATCAGCTAGCGTCTTCCACATTGTCCAACACCGAAAGCTGCCGCTGCCTATATTTGACGAGATTATCATGGAGTACTTTGACTATGCTCACCTGAAAACTGCGCCGTTAAAAAATCTTTCTACTTGACTCACTCGGGTGATATCGCAGTAGTTCTTTTGGGGGCGCTGTGCAAAAACGCTGGCATTTACCTCAACCCATCCATGAATATGCCTCACACGACTGTCTCCATGGGAACGGAGCGCACTCGGCGGTCCAAAATACACTGCATTACTTCTAGTTCAAGCAAACCTTATCGAAGCAAACTTATAGCCAAGTGCGAGTGGGTTGCAATCCAATATGAGAGCTGATGGAGATTATGCAAAGTAGATTGAGATGAAGCTAGCCGGAGCTTTCAAGTCGCTCGCTGTCTCTCAATACTCCTAGTTAAACGAGCTCTCGGTGACTTACGAAAGATGTTGCTGCTTGTTGTTCAAGACAGACCTTACACCAGCAGCAGCTACGACTTGTAAGAGGGGTAGCCAACAACCAAGTTTGTATTCACAAACCAATAACGAGAGCTGGATTCCAAAACCCCGCATGTCATCCCCATTATGAACCACCTCTATGGGAGCATTTTCGCCTATCCTTCACTACTATGTATAAGCCGTCCGACTATCCACGTGACATAGCTAACCGTCAGACAGCGTTCCCTCGAAAACGTCCTTATGCACCAGGAGCAATAACCGCCGCTCGACTCACTGAGCGTATCAACAGCATCATACCTACTAAGGAGGGCATGAAAGCTACAACTGGCCGTACTGACAACCAAATCAGAACACTGCACCGTCCTTGAACCCAAAGGGCGTGCAGGCTCGCCTGAGAAGTGTCGCCGCCTCGCAATTGACGACCACCGCAACTAGAGTGGACGGCCAGAAAATGGCAGATGTACGCACATTTTCATTTTAGAATGATCCATCACCTGAGCTACGCCGGCTCCTGTCAATCTTGTGCTGTGTGTAGAGCAGGCATGAAAAAGCTGGAGGACGATCAGGTTCTTGCCGAGTGAGATCTGATTGATCAGCAAAGGGCAGCGCTCAAGGGAATTACAACTTTCGTCCCAGTTATCGCCGACCTCACGAGGAAGACTATAAGTTCCGCAGGAAAACACGTCTCCCAATAGTAAGTACGTATGCGATACTTACTTTCGCGCCAGTTTACTGGTGCTACTATTGTTGACCAACTTCAGCCATGTTGGTCGCGGCCTTTCGAACGAGACCACCATGCCAGTTTCGAAAAGGCGTGGGCCGCACTCCACGACGAACACATCCGCGACATTAAGACGATTACTAAGCCCGAAAACACAATTCCGCCTTCGACGACGATGACGCCCTCAAAGGATCAACAATCCAAGAAAGGCTATCACACTTAGAACCTGACAGCAGATATCTTTGCTAGTCAATGAGGTCCGACCAAAGTCAGCATGGTATGAAGATATTCGAACTGCTGTTGAGTGCGAAGAGTTAACTAGGAGGCTTTGTAGTGATGGCCTTTACTACTATATCGGCGACCAATATAGGGATGAGAAGGCGATTTAGACGAGCAACATGAGCCAAGATCAAGGCACCAAGTGAATACTGATACGCCATGAACGCAGTATGCCCGGTGCTTAGTTTTGAAGAATGCAGCTCTTTACATCCAACTGGACATTACGAACCCCACATGTGGTCGCCTCTTCTTGTTCAAAGGTTATAAGCACAGTCTCGTTCTTGTCTGCCCACCTTCACTGTCACGAATCGCCTTCTTCTGAATCTTGGATCGGTGGAAGGATTGCTGCTGATATCATATTTCTTGCTATATCGTAAGGCTAAAAAGTCGGGCGTGGGGTTTTCTGGAAAGGCGAAAAAGTCTCAAACCCTGAATATGCTGGTGGTGATTGGACGAGAAAGACAAGTCGTGAATGAACGGGAAAGGTATTGCAAGTAAAATTTCCATTAAATAGGATATCAGCGGGCTATACCCAGAAAAGACCTGGCTTTGTGGTCAGACTGAGCATCGCTCTCGATGGTCACCGTGACCGTGTTCGTCTGCATGATATGATCGTCCTCGTATGCTGTCATACGGTGAACTCTTCCCAGCTCTTCATCATCCAGTATACCTCTCTGACTGGAGTCATCTCCGTTTTCTTCGATTACGGTCCAGTAGCCCTCTTTTCCTTTACCCATGGCATGTACGGTCGTGGTAGTTGCAGAGTGTTGACTTTGGTTTAGTCTCGACAGCGGCACACTTTTGTTGGTCCGAGTATGCGAGCGCGAATAAGAAGAGATCGTTTCCTTGAAGAATACACGGAGAATGGGGATGGAGGCGGCAATAATGGCAGTCGCTGTCTCGACGGCAGTCCAAATGGTGAGCTCCTTGCCGTTGAAGGAAAAGTCCCCCTCGCCGAGTTGAATTACATATACGCCTTTGACGATTGCGCAAACACCAGATCTGAAGTCCAATGTTAGCAATCTGATGCCGTTAACCAGAAGGGCGATTTGAATGGCACTCACAAAACACCCATGCTCATAGCGATACCCACTCCAATCTTCTCGCGGAGCCTTAGCTGTAACCCCCATATAAGATACCATGGCAAAAGCGCAAGCGCAAAGTCTGCCGCAGCACACCATGCAGCATTGAAAATCCCATAATTGATGGAGTGACTGGGATCCCAGCAAGTCCCAGGGATAGTGTCGTTCCAAGCCTTCTCCATTGGGTGGCACTGTACCCATGTGGCCAACGCACTTGGCAACATTATGAGAAAGAGGGTGACGATGCAAAACCATACGAACCAGCGTAGGTAGCCTGTCGTGAGGCGGAGTAGAGTGACGCCAAAGGAGATCTTCGAGAAAGTCGAGGCGAAACAAGATATCGACGCAGCAACGGACATGCCAAGAGCAACTGTGGTGAGATATTTGACTGGAATATCTTCTGTTCGCTTCCCGAACCCTAGTTGTTGTCCTGCTTGGGTGATGGCGGCCTGAGCCAGTAGGAGGACCTGTTCGCAAAGTGTCAGCGAAGTCGTGATTACGACAGAAACTCAACATACCCAAGAACCGGCTAGAATGTAATCATCCCACCAAAGACCTTGTTTGCGACTCATCTTTGCGTAGAACCTGATGCCCAAGAAGCCACCACTTAACACCGTTAACATCCATGTTACGCCAGCAATCACAGGGCCATTGTCCGGCACACCCATTTCAGTGCGCTCAGTCTGGAGGACCACCAATCTTTATCAGCCAAAGTGAATGTGCAGTCATGCGTAGTGAGCGTCCATGCAATGATCGTCGAGAGAAGCAAAGACGGACCGTGGGTTGTGGGGGGTGAAAACCATGCAGCAGGATCAGCTCAAGCACTTTCAACACGGTCCCAATCATACCCAAAGCCGGCGGTACATCATCTCGGCATTCGCCGTATCCTGGGGCGGAACTGAAATGTGGTAGTCATGCTAGAATGTCCACTCGACACGCGACATGGCGTGTTTGGAATTAGAACACTAGAAGCATGTTCTCGGGAAGTGGAGTCGGATCAGGCTAGTGTGGCGCAAACACTACACATCTTCCTCGTGTCTAGCAATGGTTTGGAATGCACCACTCGGCCATTAAGCCAGTCCAGGGAAGGGGCACCGTTAGCTGACCATCCGGCAGTGAAATGCAGCCAAGTGTTGAAGCAGGGACAGAAAGGCTTGGAAGAACACGATCGTACAGTAGGCTGAACAGGGATATACCTTCCAGGTACCTGGCCCTCGGAGATGACGATTTTGCAAGTGAGCGTTGCAACCTGATGAACGGAGTTGGGTTGTTGACATTGAGCGGCTGGCGCCCCATGCGGATGTGCGCCTAGGGGGTCTCAGATCCAGCGGGATGCGCGATCGATTGTGCGATTTGTCGGACCGATCTGCGCAACCAACTTGTCAACGTTCTAGGCCTTTGGCAACTTCCAAGAATCGCATGTAATGTGTGATTCGGCGATCATAGATTGGCTGTCAACCTAATGGCAATTCGGCAGTTGAAGTAGACTTTCGGTGACAGGAGCTTCCAGATCACCGGGGCTCTCGTGCGTGGCGCTGGAGTGACGCGGCGTCGGTGTCAAAAATCCGGCACTACCGAACGACGGCGCAGAAATAGAGTTCACGCCACGTTGGGATCCACAACACTCGCTACCTCCGACGTGAGGTGACAATCTCTGTTGTTGCCGGTATCTGATGCTGGGTTGAACGGTTGACCTGGGCGGTATGATCTGCCCGAGTCTTTGAAGTTGGGCAGGAGCAATGGACGTGCACGAAGATCTGGGTCATGTCCGGTCGATTATTGAAAAGTTCGGAAATAAGCCCGCACCACCTCTTGCTACTGCATATGTATTCAGGCTATATTGAACGGCTCAGCTCAAGACCGGCCACGTTCTCATACCTATCCCGTATACGTTTCTGTAACTGAAGTATTGCCTTAAGTGTATCCTGCTCTACCCCTTTTTGTTAAACTGCTTCAGCTTCTCTTGCACGGCTTTCTTGACGTCGAACCCTTGCATCACACTACCCCTCCTCTTCCTCTGCTCGATCTCTGCTTTGACTTCTGCTACTATCTCGTCAATTTCTGCTTCAGGGTCGTCTGCAATACCCAAGAGAGGCATCTTAGCATGGCCTGCAACACTATCTGCCGAGTTGGTCCTTGCTAGCCTTTCTCTTCGGATTTCCTCACGTGCTGCCTTCTCGATCGCAGGGTCGTCGAAGTTGTTGGCTGCGGGCTGTGGTGTACGTGCCGACTGGCGCTGAACGAGCTGCTTTCGGAAAGGGAACGACCGCGAGAATAACGCGAAGGATGCGGCGACGCCAATGAGGGTGTAGAAGTAGACCCTTGCCCAGACCTTTATGGTATCGGAGAAGCCGAGCAGGATGAAGGGTGCGACCACGTACGCGAAAACAGTCTGTGTGAGGATAACGGTAAACAGGTCGTAGTATTTCTTCGAGGGTAGTGGCGATTTTCCGTCGGGCGTCATGAATAGTGGGCGTATCAAACGGCGGCCATCTGGTATATGTTAGCATACGACGCATTGGACATATGACAGGCAGCCTACTCTTTGCAGCAGTTTGTACGAATGCAGCTAGAACGAACGCAAGGTAATAGCCTGGGTAAAAGCCATGCCAGAACGCACTGGTCACAAAGGTCGCTAGAGTAGCTCTGAAGCCAGGTTTTTTGCCCTTTGGTGTGACTCGAAGATACATGTAGTTCTTCAGCCAGTTGTTGGTGTTGATGTTCCAAAAGCCAAGGTAAGCGCGAGCATTCTGCGCACTCTCGATCTCGAGTGGCATAATGTTGGTGAGACGGTCCCACCTGGGTCGGCCAGTCTTGGGATCAAGGCCGTTGTAGCCGATTCCTGAAAGAATGCATGAACCCTCAGACAAACTCCAAACTGCATAGTACTTCATGCGAGTAGTGAGGCCGAGCATATAGAGCTGCCATATCCTACGGAAGAAGTTGTATTGCATGTATTCGTCACCGAGGAAGAAAGCTGGATAGTACCAGCTTGAGAATTTGATGAATGCGATAAGCCAGAGAGTACCGTATACACCTTTTGTAATTGCAGGCATGCCGCTGCGAGGAATCTTACGCTTCTTGCGTGTTGGTGGTGCTTTGGATGGATCAGTGCCTGGGGGGAGGGTAAACATAGTCGTGGTGATATATTGGCTGTAGTCGGCGTAGTCAAAAGCTGGGCCGGCCATGATAGCAGGGAAGAAGAAGACGTAGCCAATGTAGTCGAGAATGCTGGGCATAGTCCGGATAGCGTGATCTCGCTGGACTTCGCTAAGTTCAGAGTCAGGAAGTCGACCGTCTTGAACGTTCCAGCAGAAGGCAGTGAGCTTCATGACCAGGACCATTTGAGCTCCTGTGATGTCGAAAACAGATGGATCGTTGACGGCCTGTCGGTAGATGTGGTTCACCGACATGTGACCCATAAGGAAGACAAAGCCGATCCATGGCATGTACGGGGAGTGGATTTTAGAGGAGATGAGGTAGGCACCGCCGGCACTGATGAATATGGTCCGCAGGCCGGACCACAGGTCAAATAGTCCAACAAGGTAGAACATGGAAACGCTGTCATTGTTAACACTAGATGGTGATATGTTACGGACGAGGGGATTCACCTTATCACGAAAACATTCTTCTTCCATGGATCCTTGTCCGGTATCCTTTTTAGGACAGCAGCCAAGGGATAGGACAGGTAAAAAGAGAAGACGAGCTTCACTGGGTGGGGTTAGCAAAACAGGCATATGGACGGAACAGTTGGAAATGCTTACGCTCATCAGCCGAGTTTCCAAGTATACCGGCCACATATTCGAAAGCTTCACGGTAGTCAGTACATCTGGTATGTGCTTAGTTGGCAGATACGTACGTGCGTTGATGTAGGGCAACATGATGCCAACTGTCAAGCTGACGAAAAGCCAGATCCAGGAACTAATGGCGTGGTGCAGGGGGCAGATGGCAGGACAGCAATAGCAGTCTTATATGCAGAGTATCAGCATCGTCTCGAGGGGTGAAAGTGCAGATGACGGTGCGAGTGTGGCTGAAATACGAAGTAAAGAGGGAAGCCAGGATGACGTCGCGGCACCTTTACCCGAGGCCCGTGCGAGACTGCTCAGCTCTCACTGGCCAACTTTTTCGAGACACGAGCTTCCACGCGACTTCGCGTACCGTCCACGAGCGCAACCACGGCGCATTTTGGATAACGAGCACCAGCCGCCAAGATGAGTACGACGTACAACCTCGAGCCAAACCCGACCGCCAAAGTCGTCCTGCACACGACCACCGGCGACCTCGAAATCGAGCTCTTCGCCAAGCAGACGCCCATCACCTCGCGCAACTTCCTGCAGCTGTGCCTCGATGGCTACTACGACAACACCGTCTTCCACCGCCTGGTCAAGGGCTTCATCATCCAGGGCGGCGACCCGACGGGCACCGGCCAGGGCGGGGAGAGCAGCTACGATGGCGAGCCATTTGCGGACGAGTTCCACAGCCGGCTGAAGTACACGAGGCGAGGCCTGCTGGGCATGGCCAACACGGGGAAGAAGGACGACAACGGCAGCCAGTTCTTCTTCACGCTGGCGGCGACACCAGAGCTGCAGGAGAAGAACACCATGTTTGGCCGGGTGGCAGGCGACACCATCTACAACCTAATGAAGATGGCCGAGGCCGAGATACGGGACGGAAGCGACGATCAGCCCATGTATCCCACCAAAGTCACAGGCGCCGAGATCATCATCAACCCATTCGAGGACATGGTCAAGAGGGTCCAGGTGGCTGCGCGCACAGAGCCAGAGACGAAGAAGCCCAAGAAGCCCAAGAGGAAGGCCGGCAAGAACGTGCTCAGCTTTGGCGATGATGCAACCGAGGCTGACTCAGCGCCCATTGCGAAGAAGCCCAAGTTCAACACCAAGCTGGTCAGTGCAGGTGAGGAAAAGCCCATGTCGAAAGCACCCGAGGAGACGAGAGAAATACCCATACGCAAGCCATCCCGAAAATCGCCGCCGAGGTCTCCGTCACCCAAACCCGCTCCAAAAGCCGCGCTCAGGTCGCCACCCAAGCCCAAAGCCAGAACTCCACCACGCGAGCTTTCGCCTGAATCTGAGAAACGATCGAAACTAGACCGTGTGAACCAGCAGATCGCCGACCTCAAGGCATCCATGAAGCGAAACACCTCCGCCCAAGATACAGGGCTGGCCAAAAAGAAGTCGCTATTAGAGGCCATGGTGCCAACATCCACAACACGAGGAAGGAAGCGAGGGGCTGGTGGCAACGCAAAGGACGAACAATCTGCACTGGACATCCTCTCCCGATTCAAGTCGAAACTGGAATCAGCCGACTCCACCACAGCCCCCAAGACCGTCACATCAACACTGCCCGAGGAAGCAACCAATGGCAAATCCAATGGAGATGCGAATGGAGCCAATGATGAAGACGAGGCTGCATGTGACCTGCATTTCATAGTAGGCTGCCAGTCTTGCAAAGCCTGGGACAAGCAGGATGAAGAGGAGTCAGATGACGACGCGGGATGGATGTCACATTCGTTGAGTTTCGCAAAAGACAGATTAGGGAAGGATCTCGAGTGGAAGCGGAAGAACGAAGAGGAGCTGTTGGTCATTGACCCAAGAGAGGAGGCGAAACGACATAAAGCTGAAGGTAAAAAGGCCAGGAGATGACGAGATAGTGGGAGAGCAGATAATGTCAAGTTCTCACGCAGGACCCATGCACTAAAGCTTACGACGCTGATCAAATATGATCTGTCATAGCCGAGGACCACTTGGAAACTCTGGACTTTAACATTATTCCTTGAGAGCGCGATAACGACTGCCGCAGCCAAACCATTTCTAGATCCTCGGAGCCATTTCCCATCATCATCTCATCATACCGATTGAGTGCTTTCGTAGACGGCCCGTTCTATCTGTTGTCCTCCACGCATGTATTACGCGTAGTAGATCGCCTTGTGTGGACCATGTGCGGCTTAAGCGATTTGTTTGCCTTTACCACGTCTATCGTGGGAACTACGCGAGCGGTGTGATGGCGGAGAAGGGTAGTGGACTGAGCTGTGGCCCACCGTTTTTAGACGTCGACTTCACTTTCTCTCACGTATATCTCGGACAATCCGCAGTCGCAATTTCTATTGTCGGACATTCGACTACCCCAATACGCTGACAGGGGCATTCCACGACGTCTTGATCTACAGAGCAACTCCGTCCGCTATCTTCAAGAGGTGAGTTTGTTCCCACATTAATTACTGCTCCGATTGACGGGCGCGCGTTCCTTGCAGTCGTCGCAACAGCTCGACACAGGTTTACACAACCCCAACCTGTGCCTTTCCTAGCTATCACAACTATACAAGACCGCCGTTACAGGTCTTTCCCAATGTGCTCGAACTGACGTGTACGTATCTGACCCTTTGCTGACAATCAGCAGTGCTGTCGCCAAAATGCCGGTCAATTGGAATGACAAAGACGTTCTCGAGCGCCTCTTCATCGCGGCTCTTGCCTCTCTTGATAACAAGGTACGTGTAACTATCTACCACAATTCCCCTGCAGCAGCCACACTAACCTCAGCGTCGCGCAGATCAACATTAACGAAGTTGCTCGCATCTATGGCGAGGATATGACCTATCACGCCCTCGAGAATCGCATGCGTAGATACAAGAAGGAAGCTACAATGCTCAAAGATGAAGCCGGGGACCGTGACGGCGCTGTGAAGAGTCCGATGAAGACACGCACCAAGAAGAGCGACGCTGGTTCTCCCAAGGGCGGTACGCTTTGCGAACACCCTCTTTCACTATTTTGCTTTACTGATCCAGCATATAGCTGTCAAGACTGGGCGAATCACCAAGAAGGCGACCACTGCTACAAAGATTAAGTCTGAGCCGCTTGTTGTCGAAGAGCTGCTTCACGGTATGGGCGAGGACGCGGTAGGAGACGATGAGGCGGTCGACGAAACCGATGAATTTGTTTGAGGCTAAGCGGCGCTAAACGCCCCATCGCCTATGGAAAATGTCTGTTTCTAAAAGTTTTGGCGCTTTGCAGGCTTCCATAAGTTGGAGCTTCGATGTCGATGCGCAAGCCGCAGAAGCAATGGGCTCCCAAAATTGCTGAAATTCATCCACCGAGCACGGATAAACATCGACAACGCATGAAGTGTTTCTGTATCTGCATCTTCAGAACTTTCGGTGAATATGGGTAAAGAATCTTTAGAAAATTCACCACGGATTTTCATATCGCGATCTTTTTACTAAACTACCTGCTAATGAGTGACGTTCATCCACTTCAAATCACTCCAGCAACCTACGAACATCGGACGTATCCAACACCGTAACCTTCTGCGATCAATGCGTGTAAAATTAGCCTGGTGTCTACAGCTTCACCGTTTGAACGCAGACATGTTAACAGCCTAGAAGCTGATATCAGCAATACAATTCCATTACTGCGTCGATCATGCAGCACGATATGCAACGGTATAGCCGGACCAATAAGTGCTTGCCATCCTACCCAGGCACTCAATCTAGCAAGGCGAAAGCTAGGGGATGTATGCAGAAGACGTTACGCGAGTTGTACACTTTATCTTGTTTGCCAGTATTGGCCGAAAGAGGGTCTATGCTTATGGCGGGCCGTCGTGTCGGGTGGACTAATAGCCTTGCATTGATTTCGCTCTGTGCCTGCATATCCGGCGATATTTTCAGATGATCCCTACCGGTTAGCTCAAGCTTGGAGAGAGAACCTACTTGAGCTCGAGCATCTCAACTTGCTATTGATGTATTCAGTCTCTCGGAGACCTCGTCCATCATGGCTCCTCTCAGCTCGATTATCGCGACTCTTGCTTTACTGAGTGTCAAGGCTCTGGCCGCTACGTCGATCGACAACAAAACTTATGAGTACATTGTTGTAGGCTCTGGACCTGGCGGTGGACCGCTTGCTTCCAATCTTGCCAGAGCCGGTCACTCTGTGTTGCTCCTTGAAGCTGGAGATGACCAGACGGAGAACGTCAACGTTTCGAATTGGTTGAACTTCAATATAGCAGGCAACGACCCGGCCACAGTAAGTGTGTGATCGAATTGGACCGACACACAATTAACGGATCGTTTAGCGATGGGATTTCTTCGTGAAGCACTCTGATGACGAAGCCAGGGAAGCAAGATACTTGCATAGAACTTGGCGTAAGCCAGATGGAAGCTTCTACGTTGGCACTGTGCCCCCCGAAGACTCTACCGCTCTGGGAATTGTAAGTATATCAGATTCACGCGCTCAACGCGGCTTTTGACTGTACATACAGTACTACCCACGCGCAGGCACTCTAGGAGGCTGTGCTATGCATAATGGCTGCTTGACGATGAATCCCAACGATGCGGATTGGGATGAGATCGCTGACATGACTGGGGACGACACTTGGTCGCATGAGAATATGAGAAAATATCTTGTCAAGCTTGAGAAAGTGCATTACAACAGCACGTACGAACATGGTCATGACGGTTGGCTCGATATGACTATGATGGACCCTGGCTACACGACCAGCGCAGATGCCAAACAGCTTAGCGGATTAGCTGCGCAAGCTGCGGGCTACTCTGTATCTTCCACCTCAACACTACTACAGCGCGACATGAACGGAGCTCAATCCGGTCGCGATCATCTTGTCGGACCATTTGGAGGGGTCTCTCATATCAACCCCAACGGTCGTCGGTCGTCGCCCGGCTACTACGCTCGAGATACGGCTGCTTCCGGCAAGTATCCATTGACGATCTCGCTAGACACATTAGCAACCAAGATCGTCTTCGATGAAGCTTCTCCAGGTCTTCCAAGAGCAATCGGTATTGAGTATCTGCATGGGAAGAGTCTCTACAGTGCTGATCCTCGTTACAACCCCGACATCAAAGGCGTTGCGGGGAAGGTGTTCGCGTCAAAGGAAGTGATCATCTCTGGAGGAGCTTTCAACTCACCACAGCTCCTTATGCTTTCCGGCATCGGTCCGCTTGAGCAACTTGCCAAGTTCAACATCGCACCGGTGGTAGACTCGCCTGGCGTGGGCAAACAGATGGCTGACAACTATGAGGCTGGTATCTTATCGCTAGGCAATCGTCCCGTTACTGGCATGTCGGAGGTCTTTCCAAACTTTTGGAAGACTTCTACTTCGCAACTAGGGATCCGAGATATTTATATGTGGTGTGGTTCTTTCCTCTTCGAGGGGTTCTGGCCAGGGTATGCAATTGCAGCTGTTCACACAATTTGGTGAACATCCGCTAACTTACCGGCAGCTTTCCCAATCGACCTCCATACTTCAATGAGACCTACGGCCCAGCGCAGTACGAATGCGCCATGGTTCATATGAACCCACGCTCCCAAGCGGGTACGGTTGAACTTCGATCTGCTGACCCGCGCGACGTTCCTGCCATTAACCTCAACTTCTTCAAAGACGGAGCAGAGGAAGATCTTCAAGCTATCTACGAGGGTGCCGAATGGGTACGTTCCTGGTTGTCGAAAGTTGATCCATCGGCACCTGACTCGTTGGCTCCTTTCCGCGAGCTGCATCCATGTGAAGGCGTGATTGGGAAGCAAAACTGTACAATCGAGAGCCAGAAGGCGTACATAAAAGAGCAGGCCTACAGCCACCATGCTAGTAGTAGTTGCAGGATTGGTGCTGATGGAGACAAGTACGCCGTACTGGATAGCAAGTTCAGAGTGAGAGGAACAAGGGGTTTACGAGTTGTGGATGCAAGCTCGTTTCCTAAGGTGCCTGGAGGCTTCCCAGTGCTGCCTACTATGATGATCAGCGAGAAAGCTACCGAGGATGTCCTCGCTGAGACGTAAGTGTACGACTGGTTGGTTAGAGCGACACTAGGTTCGGGTGATGTGTAATTGATTGCACAGGACGCTTGGACCGTAAGTACTAGAACGGAGAACACGACCCTCACGACTACACAAGACACACATCTGTGAAGGAAACTTCACTTTTACTTCTCCATAGCCTGCTTCATCTCACTGCCTCTACGAATCATTTCTTTCCGGACTACAGCGAAGTACACGCTACGACAAAGTCGAGGCCGCACCCCGCCCAAATTATTCTCCTCAGGTTTGTCGATCTCCAGCCGAATTTCACCTCACGATGTACGAGCATATACCAAACAATTTTGTGATTCCATTCCAAAGACGCCCATGCGAATATATAGGCCCACGTAGCTCTCAAGAATGTTCATATGTCGAATGCCATCCTCAATCCCTGCTGAGAACTGCATGGAGAAGAGTGCAATGGCAAAGGATTAGCACACGCTTGCAGCATCAACATATACATAGCTTGCAATAGGAAGATATGGAGACAGTACTCTCAATCCTCTCTTTGGTTGAGACACAAGAGTTTCGATTGTTTCTTCCGCTGGTCAGATTTCTAACTTTCTCTTATCTGACCTTTGATCTTGGAAGAAACGTCATTCCTCGCGATGGGCACACTCTTGTCAAAGGTTGAGCGATATTCGGAAATGAAATGTATTGTCGTCGCTCCTCCCTTCCCATACCTGGACTTCGCGACATACATGACGCAGGTGCTATTCTCCTTCTCATGTCATCGCATCTTACCTGCCTCGGGAAAATTGCTTGCAGTCATGTCTGCCTATAAGAAATCGCCCTCCCGCCCATGCACCTCTCTCCACATCCCTCCCCATTCTTCCGGCGTCGCAACTCTTCCGGCGAAGCATTTCATAGCGAGCAGTTTTCAATTGCCCACGTCAAAAACACTGCTTTCACGCCGAGACCATGTTCTTGGTTTCACTTCTCTTCTTGTTACTCTCACCAACCTCAATTTTCGCCAAAAGCGTGCCGCGACTCGACAGCGCCAAGACTCACGATCAGCGTATCGTCAATCTCTCGTACACTGGCTTCGGTAGCGCAACGATCACATTCAAAGACCCACGAGAAAACGAGATATTCGACTACGCAATTGTCACGAGATACACCACCTATCACCCAAACATCCTCACCAATGCTCTAGTGACCAACGGCTACAAGACTACCATGCTCGAAGGTAGTAGATTATGTGGCTGGACGAAAGTTGAATCCGTGTATAGAACGCTGGGTATGGACTTCCGCAACCATCGTGGCGATATCTACTGGAAATATAGTGACTCAACCCACATACCATCGTCCATGAGTCAAGCACCCAGCGAGGACATTATCAACGACATCACAAACATCCTCATCCGTAACCCGCCTGCTGGAGATGTCTACTTGCTTTGCACAATTATCCTCGCGTGGACAACCAGCCTACTAGGCTACATGCTCTTCATGATACTGCTTATGGCCTGCATCAAGAAGTTTGATCGGAACACGAGTAGGTCAAAGGATACTGAGGTCGACGAGGGTATCGAGCTCGACTCAATGGAGATACCTAATGACGACAGTCTGTCGGAGACCGTCATCGGAGCAACGCCATTCGAGGATGTCAAATATACCTACACCAACTCTCAGCCTGGTCGCACTCCTTCCGCAGGCTCGATGCGCTCAGATTTCCTCCCCACGTACTCGCGGGAAGAAACCAGACATGGGTCGACATTCGACAATATTCGGATAGGCTGATACTTCCTGGTGGTGGTTTAGTGGGGTCGTTTGCTCGTTTCATGTCGTGTCAGGGGTCGCTACTTTTCGTTTGCATGGCCTGGAAGAAGGACGAGTTTGTTATGTCGCATTCGAGCACGTTGTTATGGTTTTGTGTTGGGCAGACCTACGTTTGTGTGGTTTCTCATACTTCTTATCCTTGTGACTGTTTTTAACTTGTCCTTGTTGTCCTTGTATCGTTTCCAATAAGAGCCACTAAGATCTATAGGCGTTCAGCAGTCATTGTGGTGCGAACCTTCGAAGGTTCAGTACGCACAGCATATATGAATGGCGTCGCCCTGCTGTCGTGATTGCGGAACCTTGGCCACTTTCAGTCTCCCCGTTCAACACCCGACCCAGACTTGAGTCCATGCCTAGTGACGCGGTATCTGCCTGACACAATCTCAAACGTGTCTGATGAGGCTCATATCGAACGTAATCTCCACTCATGCAGTCACTGCTACACACGGAGACACTTTGGATCGGTGACGGTGGTGCTGCGCAGGTTTCCCGCGAGTTTACATGCTCGTGCTTACCTGCGAAAATGGCGTTGGCCAGTCCCCAGGCTTGAGGCAGATACGGACAGGAGAGTGATGTGTCAATCGGTAAGGTGGCCAAGCAAAGCATCTTTCGTGTTGTCGTACACCAATAGGGCGGAAGTAAGCAGACTGACAATCGTCAATAGTCAAGATCTAGGCAACTTCGACAGAACCGCCAAGTCATGACTAACTTCTTGCATTATGATGAGCAGGTGTGATTTGATTTATCAATTAAACAAGGCTATGTTACAGTTTGCAAAAGTTGGGCAATAGTCGCTGAATACAGGTAAGAATTCGCGTGTGTTTGGAACAATGCTTCACTCTCTGTTCATGCGCCAATGTGCCTTCGTCGACAAAACATCCACTCACTACATCTCGTATCTCACTGGCGGTGCCTCATCATTTGGCGGCTTGTGTGCATCCACCCCTGCTGCGTGCTGCGGATCCAACTCTATCAAACTATCAGGTGGAGCCTCGTTTAAAGGAGGTGCGTAATGACCATATTTGTACTGCTCAGCGACTTGGTGACTGGGTGTTTTGGGCCCATCGACCCCTTTTTTCTTGTGGTGACGGAACAAGAGGAAACCGACGATCAACCCGAGGAGGAGCGCGACAGGTATCCCAACCCCAACTCCAATTTTAGCTGAGGTGGGAAAGCTGCTCGCGGGCGAGGCTGAACTGGGCATGGGTACGGCTGTCGGTACATTGGTTTGTATTGAACTTCCTGCGCTGGAAGAAGAGGTTGTTGCAGAGGTCGTTGCAGAGGTCGTTGAGCTTGATAGGAGTGAAGACGCAGCCGACGAAATTGAAGCCGATGCCGAGTCGGCCTTATCTTCGAGATAGAGATACTGACTAAAGTCGACTGGGTCCACTTCACCCTCTTGGTAAAGGGTCAGTTGGAACAGGTTTGACAAGGTCAGATTGAAGTCAGTCGTGATAGGCCAAACCACGTCAGTCTTATTCACGACACTCTCTGTTTGATATTGTTAGTCAGAGTTACTCCGATAGATGTCAGAGATGATGGTATTTCGTACGTGTGATATATTGCTTGTCTCCAACGAGTACGCCAGTCGTCCGGTTTGCCTGCCATAGAAGAATAGATGAGGCGATGCCAGCCGGTGGCTCCGTCCAGTAGATTGTGAGTTTGTCACCCAAATAGTATACCTGCGCATCGCTGAAGTCCAATGGTCTCGGATTCGACGGCGGAACGATGAATTGCATGAGTGCTGGGAATTAAGATAGGAGGTCGAATACGATAACTCAATGTCCCAGTAAAGGCACAACCAAGCGAGAAGGACTGATGTTCAGGGAGGCAAGTAGGTGAGAGGATAGGGGGCGACTTTGACAAGTTCCGTAGGGTACAAGCGAATCAAAGTAGTGTGATTTGAAAGGAGGAAATGCGTGAGGCTGAATCAGGCGGCTTGTGGAAGCAAAACGCTTCAAGACCTTGCGTGGGGGCTGAAAGCAAGTTCGCGCGAAGCCACGCTTCAGGCTTACAGGCAGAAAATCACGATATCGATGTCAATGTCATGGTCGAGCGGGAAATGGGCTGTCTGATCCGCTCCTCCAATACCATGACGATTCTGCCGTGGCTGATAGCGTGGCAAGAGAGAGTATCGGTGTACGCACGAGAACGTATGTTGAGCAGGATCGGGATCGTAACACCGCGCATGCGGCAGACCTTTGGATAGGCCTCCCAGATTGCGTGTGACGATCTGGACCTGGCAACTGCCATAAGTACTGGTCATTCACTGGTGTCCGTGAAGGCTTCGTATAACCTCTTCAGCCCAGTGGGCATAGAATCAGGCTGAGACATATTTTGCTTTTCCACGATAAAGCATTACTGGACACAACATTCTCAACCTTCCAAGGGCCAGTTTGTGTGAAACCCCCGTGCCGGTACGAGTGTATATATATCGTGGGGTGAGAGGGTGCGCGATTCACAACATTAGTTGTGGAGTCCTATTGACCAATAGGGCTAACCCATGACGTTGAGGAATGCAACTCCTTTGTTGCGCGCGTGGCTGCTTATGTTGTACCACCTCGTCACACTGAGCGTTTTCGTTGGATCCTTCCTCTTGAGCAACCCGCGCCATTCATTTCCGAAAGTGACAGGGATAGTCTAAGATTCATTCTAGTTCTGAGCTGACTTTGAGACTGCATAGCCCCTCGTCGTGAGCGATCGTGCTTCAGCCTTGTGACGGCTGGTGTAGATGCTGAACCCTAAACATCGACTCACCTTGGACTCTTTACCACCAGCGTTCTTTGAGCAACCTACACCTTCATTATGTTAGCACGATTACATTTCAGGTTTCTTAGCTATCAATTACTCGTCGCCTTGTGTGTTATTTTCTTCATTTACCAGATCTGCACTCTCCGCTCTGTCCAAGATAATATTGCAGTCCACATCCAAGGAGCGACCGCAATACCAAAGTATGAAGGAATACCTAAACTGATATGGTATAAGCTAGGGCCGCGTGGCCTCTCAGAGGAAGCGCGAAATTGGACCGATAGTTGCATCAAGCCCAACCCCGAATACGAAGCGCGCTTCATGACCGACGAAAGCAGCGACGTGTATGTTCGCAAAACATTCGCGTCTCGGCCCGACATTGTCGACAACTTCCTAGCGCTACCAGTTCCTATATGGAAGGCGGATATCCTTCGTTACCTGTTACTCTGGGACCAGGGTGGCATTTGGTTCGATCTTGACGTTTCTTGTGAGGGCATACCCATCGACGATTGGATCCCAGCGGAGTACAAGGAAAACACGAGTCTTGTTGTGGGCTGGGAGTTCGACCATGGGTGGCCGGGTAATTACCTGCACCAGATGGAAATATGGGCCATCATGGCAAAGCCCAGGTCACCACATCTGATGCAGTGCATCAACGACATCCTGCAGGAGCTAGCTGATAAGACAGCTGAACACGGTATAACAGTCGAGAATACCACGATGGATATCATGGGAGACACAGTCGAGTTTACAGGCCCGAGACGTCTAACGAGTGCGGTATACAAGAGCCTAGGTGGCATGACGAACCGCAATTTGGTGGGCAGTGATACGGAGGAGCTTCTGCAGCCTAAGCTCGTCGGAGACGTGCTGTTCATGCCAGGTCGCTCTTTCGCGCCGATGACAAACACCTATAGCCCGGAAGAGGAGGCGATACTATCTCCACAGTTAGTAACCCATCACTACGCTGGAACATGGAAGAACAGCCACGGTGGCGAAGATTAAACAGTCGCAGTCGCACCAATGCATGTATCGGGGCGCAAATTGATGAAGTGGTTGATTGTGTCAATTGCTAGGTTTAGTCGATTTCCATTGTGGCGGGCGAGTCTGGTTTATCTAGATCAACAAGGGCAATCACTGGTCGATGATGGCCCGAATATTTCGATATTGGGTCAGGCTCAGCGAGGAAGCACTCTGACCCTGGAGGGATTTGGGAGTCGCAGGCGACCTAGCACAAGCTAGTGTGAGTATAGCTGGTTTGTTACTTTCGAATACATGCGCCGCTATAAGCCCAGTTGTCCGTTGTTATGATCTCATGGTCCACACTCTTCGTTATAAGAGCAAAATGGAAAACATAGGGTGTTGGGTGGAGCAACCCATTTGTAAAGCCATAACGGTGGACTTGACTAAGGTCTGGGGCTCTTGCTTAACCATGGTGATGAACAGTGAAGAGTGTCTAAGACTCCTGATCACCGAATGGGTAGTTGAACTTGAGGAGAGCGTTCAACCCACCAACCCAATGATCCTCAGCCATGTCTTCCTTGCCGCTCGTACCACGTACGATGCTGGGTACGCCACCTTCCCAACCTCGAGCGTCTCGCTTGACTACCTCCCCGCCTATTCGGACTTCCATACCCGTGCCCAGTTTCTCGGTGATTGTATTCCCGTCAATGCTGACCTCGACTTCGCGACCGCGGTTCTTCTTGCCTAAGCGCAACGTGATTGGTGTCTCAGCGGGGAGCACCAGTGGTCTAAAGGAAAGTGATCGAGGGCAGATGGGCGTAAGGCATATCGATGATACGAGAGGGTGCACAATGCTCCCTCCAGAAGATAGCGAATATGCTGTCGATCCGGTTGGCGAGCTGATGATCATGCCGTCGGCGACGGCCTCGGTAAGAAAGCGGTTGTTGATGTAGACATCGATGATCTTCAGATGCGGGCTGGAGCCACGGTGGAGGGTAACCTCGTTCAGAGCGTACGTGTCGCCCTGGCCCTCGATGCCGCCTATCCTTTTCCCGTCGGGCCCAAAGACGCCGACCTTCAGTCGGTTACGCAGCAAGATGCGCGCTGTTCTGTTACTGCCCATAGCCTTGCCGCGTATGTCGGCATAGCTTAGTGGCTTATCCAAAGGATCGTCTGGCGATGTTGGGGGAGTAGGAGGACTCGTTCCTAGTGAATCGGACAGGGTAGAGTACGTGTCCGGCGCACCGCTCATATACACCTCCCGGAATGCTCTCTTGTATTCCCTGAACTTGAACTCGCCCAAAAAGCCGATAGTGCCCATGGCGAAGCTCAAGACTGGAGGTACATTATCGGCATGGCTGAACAAGCTACTGGCCCTCAGCAGCGTTCCGTCGCCTCCAAGCGTGCAGACCAAGTCGGTTTTATCCGAAAGATCGTGTGGCGCACCCTGGCTCTGGGTGTATGTGTATACGGGAAACGACAGCTGCTCGTGTAGCTCTTGGGCCGTCTCAGGGTCGAAGATGACGTTGATGGATGGGTAGGTGGAGCGTATGTGCGATGTGAATTCGATGACAGACTCGGTGATGTTTGGTGTGCGCTTCTTCTTGGTAACGAGGATGTTGCGCGGCGGCGAGGGCCATTGTAGGCTCAGCAGCGTGTTGGACGACTGTATGTATGACGGCTTGGTGCGCGAGGGAAGCTCGGACACGTGCCTGATGTCAAGACGACGCGAAGTCGAAGAGAAACTACGCGCCTGCGCGGGCAAAGCCAGGAGGCGCCATGGCAAGATGCGATGCGGCATAAACATGGTTGGGGAGACGATGCAAGACTAGGGCCAAAATTCCAGGCGATGCTGTGCGCAGAGCTTAGAAGGGTGAGGGGACGCCATGTGAGGGGACGATGACGAGTTGAGCCGTGACAGGACGGCAGCGTCCATGTCTCGCGCGCCAAAGGGCTTGGAGTGAATGCTAACGGGCGGAGATAATGCTGGCCCAGCGACTAATCTCCATCGTCACATGGGCGAAACGTGGGCCCTGGTGCTGGGCCTCTGGTGCAGAGGGTGAGGGTTGCGAGTGAACGCGTCCGGATATGACTAGCGCCCGCACAGGCAGAGCTATCCCTGTACGGGGTGGGGTAACTCTGGCCGGTGTCATCATGCTGGGATGGAAAGCTGCGGATCGGCAACAGTAGGTTCCAGCGCCCGCCGACAAGACAAGACACGATGCGCAGAGGCCGCGACCTTGACTGCTTCCTCGCTCCCTTCACGCCACTCTTCCAGGCGCGTCCAGCCTAAGACGCCCAATGCGGACCACAGCACGCGCTCTCAGCACCCATCCCCCGCCGCATCCGACCACGCCAACTCAGGTGCACGCGCACTCGTGCCTTATCTGTCATATTCCCTAGCCAAGTGAAGTGCCTACACCCTTCCTACGCATGTCCACACCTCGAGCACCATGTCCACCAAGAGCATCCGGCAGCGCCAGCCGCCCGCATCAATCCCTGTCATCGAGAAGCTGAAGGCGCAACGGACCAAGGCTCCCGCAGAGCCAACACTCCCCGACCCCACGCAGCACCCAGCCGGCGAAGTCAAACATGGAGTCTTCGCACAAGCCATGCGCATGTGTCTCTTCGCAGCGTACTTCAACGGCAGCATCATAGCGTTAGTATTGCCCACAGCTAATGCCCCCATAGGCTACTAACGCCCTGTTTCAGTATCGCCATCACGCAATACATCGGCCTCCCGCTATATTTCTACAGCAAAGACCTATTCTACGCATGGATGGCCATGACAAAGCAGCACTTTAGCATGGTCGTCACCACCATGACGTACTGGTGGGCACCCGTCACGATGCGCGTCAGTGGAGACGAGAGCGTGCGAGGACAAATGAGGAAGAACAAGGATGGAATGATGGAATGCGACTTTCCAGAGAGAATGGTCCTCATCTCGAACCACCAGGTACGCCTTCCCAAGCAACCGCTTATGGGACAGCGAGAGCTGACACCTACTAGATCTACACTGACTGGGTCTACCTCTGGTGGATGGGATACAGCGCTTCCATGCATGGCCACCTCTATATCATCCTCAAGGAGTCGCTCAAGTACATCCCCGTCCTCGGTTGGGGTATGATGCTATATGGCTTCATCTTCCTCTCACGCAAATGGTCGACGGACAAGGAACGCTTCCAGCATAGATTGAGGAAGCTGAGCACGAGTCACAGTGGTCCACTATCTGGCTCCAATGGTCTTGATCCAATGTGGCTGCTCATCTTCCCTGAAGGCACAAACCTCAGCAAAAACGGTCGCGCTTCGAGCAAGAAGTGGGCGGAGAAGAATCAAATTGAAGATCTGAGACATGTATTGCTGCCACGAAGCACAGGCTTGTCTTTCTGCTTGCAGGAACTGCAAGGTTCTGTCGATTATTTGTACGACTGCACCATGGCGTACGAAGGCGTCCCGTAAGTCCGATTCGCATAGCGTGAAAAAAATCGATTGCTGACTCCCGACAGCGTCGGTCAGTATGGCCAGGACCTCTTCACTCTGTACAGTACCTACTTTGAAGGCCGGCCGCCAAAGTCCGTGAACATGTACTGGCGCCGCTTCGCCATCGCCGATATACCTCTTCATGACGAAAAGATCTTCAGCGACTGGCTCCTTGCCCGGTGGCGCGAGAAGGACGATCTACTTCAGTATTTCGTCGAGAACCAACGTTTTCCAGCAGACGAAGGCGAAACACCCAGCGTGAATGGTGGAGCCCCGCTAAAAGGTGCTGGCTGGATCGAGACTGACGTCCGGCCGAAGCTTTGGTATGAGTGGATACAAATCTTCGTCCCGACTGCTGCATTGGCGCTGATCGTCAATGTTTTCATGAAGATCTCAAACATTGTAATGAAGGTAACAAGGGTGAAGTCATGAAATCAATGGCTATCGTAGAGGATCATGTTTTGCTGCATCGCAGTTTCTGGAGTGTGGACTTTTGTGTTATGTAGACCGGCTTGATACCCTATATTCATATCTTCTCTCTTCCTCTCGACTCCAATCTCAAACAAGAGTATATCGCGTAGTGCCCACGTAGTCCTTCTGGGGCCCTTTAACATCATAGCGTACCTCCCACCAAATGTCTTGTGCGCCCCCTGTAACAAGACCCTCGCCAAACCTCCAACTCGCCGTATACAGGTCCTTGGCACAGAGATGTGTTTCCTTATTCTTCGCCTTCATTTCACGCCCATCCGCCTCAAGGTCACCCATCTCTACAAATAACCCGCCTATTCCTTCACCACCCTTTCCAACACCATCTTCAATCTCCGCTCGTGGCATCTTTTCGTCGTTGAAGAAGCGGACTGCGATGTATTCTCCCCCAGTATCATCATTCTTAGGTTTGAGTTGATAAACGTATTTCCTCCGCGCAGTGAACTTCAGCCCCGTGTCGGTGACGAAATCACCTTCTTCGGCGTAAAGAAGCGTTGGTGGAGAGTTATCCGGTAGGTTGCAGGGCGTGAATGTCGCTATGCCTTCCACGGTGCCAGGAGGATGTGTGGGTAATGAGGAGCGCAGCGTGCGTTGAAAATTCCATGATGTGTTTGCCGAGTTACGCAGGCTCTCGAAGATGTTTTTGGCTATTGAAGACGAGTTTTGTTGTGGCTTTTCGTTTCGAGATTCCTCTCCTGTTTGTAAATCTTCTCGTTGTTGTGGTAATTGCCTCGTTTCTCTGATTGGTATTGATGTAGTAAAGCTACCATTACCTATGCCATTATTCTTGGTCTGCGAGTAGGCCTTTGGATCTTGGCTCTCTAGTAAAACGGCATTGACACTTTGGAGTGTAGTACGACTCGGGTTCAGCGCTGGGTTGCTTGTCGTTATCCAGCTCAGTCTTTGCTTGATAAAGACTTTTCCGATATCCTTTGCTTCTCTTGACTTGCTTGTATCTATCTTTCCGTCTTCATTGGTGTAAAGACATAATACGGCCAGAGCTGTACCAACAGAAAGATCTTTGCCTGTTGGACAGCATACAAGGATGTTTCCGGTCGTCGGTGTTTCAAATGACGAGAAAAATTGTAGAAGCTGAGGCAGCTGAGTACGCAGATCACGCGATCCTAGTTTGCCTACTTGACATTTGAGATGGAGATAGCGCTTGACTCCAGCTTCCTTGAGCCTTGAGGTGGCGAACGGCTCCGGTGTGCAGCTTACCACCACCTCGAAACCCGCAAGGTTCATCTGGTCACTAGCTGAGATGTGCAGTTTCGATGTCGGCTTGATCAAACTTGCGACTGCACTGCTACCCCCCTCTCCTTTGAGTAGTCTTTCGATCAGGGCAGGCACGTCTTCCTCACTCGTTTTCATCAAAACATCTTTATGCTTCCAGAACAGTGTCGGAGTCAGCCCGTGCGACCATGCTTCGTGGTCGTCAGCAGCACCCTGGATGTACCCGCTCTCTGATGCCTCGGCACCGCGCACACGTCGTGAAGCTGTGCAGAGCACGATGGGATGAAAGTCCGGAAAAGAAGGGGCTGAGTCCGGAAGAGATGATAGTTGTGTCGCCCAGATCGGCCTCAGTGGTTTCTGTAGCTTACTGCGAAGTTCCGAGATGTTTGGCTTGCAGATTTCCTTCTCTCGCTATCAATTGGTATCCTCGAGAATGTCAAGACAATATACGCACCATAAATTGTCGCACGAACCCATCTATCTTCGTCTCCATCTGCGCATGCTCACTTTCGCTCACCGCTTGCGGCGGAGAAAACAATTTCACTTCTCCTTTTTCTTCTCTGCCAAAAATAGCCCTGTTGATGACACAGCACCATATGGGAATCGTTTTGCTCAACGCGTCTGGCATACTTTTCCCCCTTCTCGTACTATCTACAACCACCGCACCCCCATAGCTCTTTACGACATCTAACAACTGTAAGTTCAGTCTTCTCAGACTGAAGCTCCATTCACCCATATGGCCGTCCGTGCTTTTGAAATAGACAGATCCGGATTTCTGAGAGGGCGGAATATACCAACTGCCACACCGCTCATTCGCCACTAGAGGCAGATCATAGGCGGATCCGACAGATGTGATGAATTCACTGTCTGAGACGATGGAGGCGAGGCGGTTTTGCGTTGATAGTGTTGAGCGGCGTAGAGAAGAGAGGGGACTGGGGAGGGTTGGTGTGTTGGGGAGATGCGGAAATATGATATCGGCCTCTTTCAAAGGCTGCGACATCTTAATTCTTGGATATATCAATTTTCCAAGCCAAAACTTGACAATGTTTGTGCCGGTACAAGTCAACTGGCTGCCCCCATCTAAATACCCCGCATCGTGATTTGTTTCGAAGAGAAAGAAGCCCTGGCAAAGCTGGGATGAGAAGGACTTGAGGGGAAATGGGTAGCGAGGTCCTGGAATCAAGGAATTTTGTTTTAACTACCGTTCAGCAGTTGGGTTGGGAGGCAGATCTGCCCAGGAGAAGGAATCAGGTGGCCAGGCGCTAATCTATAAGAGGTTAGTGCCAAAATCACTCTACGCGAAACTTGAAGGTTGCCCAGTGCGGTGTAGAATGCTAATTTATTCATCTATAAGCCTCACATAATCGCTAGAACAACGAATCCGCCATCTAGTCCTGTTTAACGAGTGAGACGGGCGCGATATAGCTGTTCCGTGCACTAATGAAATAATTGACTGTAGCGATTATCGCCATAGCGCCAAACATGAGCGACGCAAAGTTCATGTCAGTAGTAGAAGGGTTCGGGACGATGGGGAAGAAAGAGAAAATGAAGGACACTACCAGGAAAGCAAGAGCAAGGTCATTGACGATGCCTCCAAACTTGCCCAAGCTCCAGCGTCGGGGCAGCAATGGCTCACCGCGGAGACGCTTCAATCGGACACATCCAATCGATATGATGTAGGAGAAGATGAGGGCAGCGTTGGAGATAGAGACGATGGCGTTTAGAGCGACATCGGAACCGAAGTTGATGCATGCGAGCACGCACGAAAATCCCAGGCAAACAAGAAGCGCATTCACGGGAATGTCCCAGCCGGCTGGTACTCGCTCAATCCACGCAGAGAACGGAAGTCCTTTATCGCGCGCGAAGGCCCAGATTTGACGCGAAGAAGCCGCAGTGACAGACACTGCTGCAAAGAAGACAAGAACGACGAGCACTGCTCCCATGATTTCTGTGCCGGTAATGGAGCCTGTGGCGTTGTATACGGCTTGGAGAACAGGTTGTCCCGTTGGCGATTCTAGGACCGAGTCGAGAGCACCGCCGCACATCACAAAAGTGATCATCTACAACAGCGGACATGACGTCAGTATATGCGCCGTATGTAGGATGATACTCATGTTTCCTTACCATGATGCATCCAAAGATGCCATTGAAGAAGACAGCCCACATCATCGCTTTAGGAAGTACTACGGAGGCATCTTTCAACTCCTCAGACATATGGGCACCCGCATCTGGACCAATGAAGCACCACAGTGGGGTTGAGAGGCCGACTAGTGCAGACACGCCCATCGAGCTCCACTCTCCTCCATTCGTCCATGTAGTGAAAACCTCCTCCGCAGGCGAACGCTCCGCCATGGTCCAAAAAAGGATCAGGAAGGCGAAGAAGGCGAACACATGCAAGGCAAGAACGATACCTTCAGCGAGAGGCAGATGTTGTGCCAGGAAGATGTTGAATCCAACCATGAGTATTAACCAGAGCATCATCAGAAGCGTGACGTGCCATAGCTTTCCGATTTCCGCGTCTGGATACGCGAGGAGGACCATCCCAATGACGAGACTTGAAAGCATTTGCGCACATGCGGGGATGCCACTGACCCATCCAACGGCCGCAGACCATCCTGGACATACTGTTAGTGCATTGGGCACAGTCACGCAGCTCAGTCTGCAACGTACCCACGATGTAACTGAGCGACTTCTGGAACGATGGCGGTGCGAACTCGCTGACCCAATGATATTGGCCACCGGCAGTTGGAGCCATCGATGCCATCTCAGCGAGAGATGCGATCATCGCTAGTACGAAGATCCATGTAATAATCATCATCCAGATGACACCTGCTGTACCGCCATTGAACAGCTGCAGAGATGAAGACATGTAGTCAGTACGTATCTCATCTGCATCTTGTACAATTACCACTTACTCCAAAATACGCAGATCTTGCCGAAAGTCAGCAGGGGAGTATTGTCACAACAGGAAAGAACTTACAACAGAGCACTTTCCCATGTTGACTGCAGGACCACCACAAACCCGATGATGGAAATCAGGCGGAAATTTCTCTGATTGTACAATCAGCAGAGCTACTACATACAGGTTTTGGTAAGTGAAAATACTCGCAGTTCCTGTTTCTTGCCCATCCTGTGCATGTCCGAGGCATCATGAGCTGTGCCTCCCAGCGCACTGGCATGCATCCTATCCGCTGCACTGGGACCATTGCTTCCGATATCGTACTCTTCAGCATTCGCAATTTTCGCTTCCCCAAAAATTGCCATTGTGTGAAGCGCAGGACTGCAGACCATCGACAATCAGTGAAGGTAAGGGATATCCTAATAGGAGAAAGATGCTGGGCGGAAGAACCTGTCCCAGATGCTGTTTAAGCGACCTAGATGCAAATTCTACTGGCAAAACTTTACATGATGGGTGCAAGCCGTGTGCTAGGGCTGGGAATCAGCTGCCATTCTCGGGATGGTCGCCGGTTCATGTGACAGGCCATTTGGAACGTGGAGGCTTTAGCGAATCAATTCAGGAAATGCAAGCGTTGTGTAACCGATGTCACCTAGGACGCGGCTTAAGCATACAGGGATCGCAACTCAGATGCAGTTTACGCAAGGGGCGCCAATGCTGTCTATCAAAGAGGTTACCCAATGCGCCAGGCCGGTTTGTGTGCATGGCAACGTGAGTGAAGCTTGCCCAGGTAGGGACGTCGTGTATCGAGAGTTGTAGGATTTCAGATACTTCCTGCAACTCGCGCATTCTAGTACTGATACAACAAACGTAAGCTGATTGGACGACGACAGCGTTGTAGATCGAACAAGTGGGTGGTGGATGGTGTGGGGGGCCCGTCCCGTGGCTACAGTACTAGGCAGAAACGCGCCTCGGTGTCAACCCACCGCATTTTCCCTGTTTGCACAGCAACACCACACTTCCCCGAGCCGCGTGCGAATCCTTCGCGCCTTCTACGACCCCTCACACCTCTTACAGTTTCATTGATGACATGTCACTTTTGCTGCACATCCGCGCTAGTAAAAGTTAAGCGTGCGCAAATTATGCTCCGTCATTTCGTCAAGGGAGTCCGGGTGCAGTCAAGCACTCCGCGTAGGCTGACTGCCAATACGTCGTGAGGCTCGCCAGTCGAATTATAGCAGCCTCTATATTATCAGGTGTTGGGTTCAATGTACTGCAGTTCAGCACTGCGTCGAGAAACGATAGGCTCTGGCACGTCACGATATAGTGGTATATTAATATGGTTATAGACAGCCTATAGCGGACCCTATGGTATGATACACCATGTACTCCCATCTTAGCGCGTGCAACTGGCAACATGATCAATGCACTGTCTTCCGACCCAGTGGCGCCGAAGGATCAAAGCACTGACGCAGGACAGGGTCTGGCCTCGGCCACTGGTTGAACACGGAAGAACTCACGATTGGAGAGCGGAGGCAAGGTCCACGCACCTATCAAGGGGTGGCGCGACGCGAAGTCTACTGAAAAAAGTGCTCGGTGGGCCTGCGGTTGCGTGCGAAACGAAGTCGTCGCTGGGATATAATACTAACACGGGGTTGTGATCAGCACCGCAGCTTCGGAGACGACGCCACGACCAGCCCTGTGTGATTACGCCCCGATGTGACAACGTAAGAACTGAGCGTTGTTCGGCATACTTTGGTCCGACAACAACATGGCAAACTATGAGATCGCGGACGTGCGGAATCCAGGACATGCAGCTACTTTGAAGTTCACTATCGGTCTCTGTTTATGCTATACACTATGTGTAGCATGTCTGCGCGGGTTTATTCGATGGGGAGCCTATGGTATTGATGATCTCTTCGTGCTACTATCGGGGGTACGTATGTGTCTCCATTGTAAGATGTGACTAGAGAGCATCGAACACCTTATTCTAACAACTTTCAAAATAGATATTCGCGCTTAGTTTCTTCGGCATCGTCTTTGCGTCCATATCTGCGGGACTTGGTCACTCGATAAATGACTTGGATCTCAATTCTGCTGCTATCGAAAAATTCAATGACTACACGATAGCTGGCAACGTCCTTTGGATCATCTCGCTATGCGTTTCAAAGGCCGCAATCGTCGCCATGCTCTTACGTACGACACAAACTACATTTCACAGAAGATCTCAGTACTCTGCTGGTGCTCTGGTAATTGCTCAGTGTTTAACGTCCATCCTGCTTCTGACTGTAAAGTGCTCAGCTCAGTACGAGCTGGCATGGAGCATAACCGCCGCGAACCCCGAGTGTCCCCAGGCGGAGAGAAGATGGTATGCCCTAACGGCTCTGGACGTCATGACGGAGGCTCTTCTACTATTTCTCCCCATTCAACTGGTATGGAACTTGCAGATGACTTTCCGAACAAAATTCATCGTTGTATCAGCATTTTGGCTGCGATTACCGTACGTTTTGATATCTGATGGTGCTGGAATATCCGCTAACTATCCTATAGAACCCTCGTGTTCTCTGCTCTTCGCCAGAGGGAGATACTCAGACTTGCTGCTTCGTCCGACATCCCGCTTGCAGCTGCGATGGTGGTCATCTGGCAGGCCATAGAACTCTCATTTTCCCTCGCTGCAGCTACAATCGCTGCGCTCAAGCGATTCACGGAATCTCTCAGCACCGGGTTCGGTCATGGTGAGCTCATGCGCATACACGGGTCGTCTCAAGGATACAAGTTGTCAGCCCGAAGTGCTACATCGAGAAGCACGAGGGAATCACGGAACAAGCTATCTCGCTCGAATGCGCTCGACATCTCTATCGATACAGTCTCGTCCCAGGAAGAATCCAGTCTTGAACAACATGTGACGCGAATGAAGCTTAGGCCTGAAGCACTTCAGAACACAGCTGTAGTCTCATCGCCTTCGAAAAACTTAGCCCTTCCCAGTAGGAAAAGAAACATGTCAGGATCAGAGAACAACATTATTCGTCAAGTACAGTACTCTGTTCATTACGACTAGGGAACCGCGTGGCATTAGCGATAGTTGGCAAGGCACCCACGCACGTGTTCAGAGTGCCTGGCCATCGAGAAGGAGCACTTCCGAAGCGCCTTTTTCTAGTTAACACAGCTTCTTTCTCGTGGCGCTGAGAAGGTTTTCGACAACCCATGCTTCCACAACTCTAGTTGCTTGTTGCATCTTAGCTGGTTGCCCAGCTCGTTCCTCAGTAGGCTAGATTCCGACTCACGGTCCAGCCTTTGCTACTTTTTCTTGGGCTGTGCACCATTCAAGGACTTTGTTAGCCCTCCTTCACACTACAACCCGCTAAGTATCCATCTGCCTACAACCTTGATAACATTTTTCGCTGCTGCTGCCGAAGCAGCATGTAATATACTGGAGGATAGTTTGCAAGATGTGCCCTAGCCTGTGGGGTCTATCGTGTGGAAAAGTCCGGTTCACGGCTCTCGTCTGATGTTCCAGATCACAAGGGATGATTGTGATCCGTCTTCACTGATCAGACGTTTGACCAGCATTGGAGCGATACTTGGGGGAGGCTATTGCTACCGGAAGTAGACAACCAGAGCGGACGACAACATTCCTCTGGCTATAAAGTCTGTGCTATGGTATTGGTCTGTCTTTGTCAAGACGGGTGACAGTAAGACGAACGAAAGAGAGCTACAGATGGGTTTTGGGTAAGAGCAGATAATATACATAACTAATACTGTTGTGCTATCCGTAACTGGTGCCGTTCACCGACATCCAGGTCTCGGTCCTTCTGAGAGCACGTGATCGATCACAAACTCTGGTAACATCAATATAGAACGGATATGGATATATGGTTGATGCCCAGACGCAGAGCCACAGGGGTCTTCAAAGGTCATTTCAAGATTTTGTTGGATTGCAGCAGGACTGTTAGGGTCGATAAGGGAAGTCACCGTAGAAGTCTCCTCTGGGCTACTTACGATACACATGTTTTTCAGAGACTCTCCATCATCTCAAGGTTTTCAGACGTCCACACAAGCTCAGAAATTCGCCTCAAGTGCGAGGCTTGCGAGGCAATGGCGCAGAGCTTCATATTGGCACTACGACGAAATTGGAATAGGCGCGCTTTTAGCGTATCTTAACTCTAATTATCCGACCACTCCGGCATCCACGAATATAAACCACCTCACTTTCCTCAACCACTCACATTTTACCCTTCGAGTGCTACTGCTACCGCCCTGCAGCATTTCCAAATCTTTCGCTGCCTTCGATGTTTCGGATGTTCTTTTTTCACACACGCCCGTCCATGGTAGTGGAAGTGATGTACCGAGAAGCGTGCCGTCGAGTTCGAACATAGACTGCAGTGATACGATGCCTTCCCACGACTTCTCAGCTGACCGAATTTGAATACTTCACCATACCGCGGGTAGCGCTAGGTGTCATGCGCGGTCCTCTTATGGGATTGTGTGCTGGCATTCATCCAGTGCGACAAGAGATCGGGGAAAATACGTGGTGCTGTTGATACGAAAAGCCTCCTACACAGCGGTACAATGCGCCTCCGTGCGGCTCTCCATATTGCGGCATCCTACAGTATTCTCATCTATTCTAACCAGGCAGCCGCTCGTGTCCGGAAGCTCTCTCGGTCCCCGCTTTCTAGAATCTTACCATAGGCGCTCATCCTGTATCACACGACTTTTGTTCAGGCATATTGAATCGGCAACGAGACTTGGCTATAATACTGACCAGGTCCCTCGTTTGCCCCAACATTTGATTCGGAGTGTATCAGGATAAATGCAAGATTAAGGAGCCTCCAAGTTTGACCCTCATCAATCTCGACTGTCATGTGTACATTCTAATCATTCGAGAAGGTCTTCTACCACAGTTTTCCGGGTCGCCTTCGCGTACCTGCTTGTATTATACCATAGGCCTCTGATGTCTAATCAACAGCTGATGCAACTATATTGGACGCGCTAATTCGCGTCCTTTTCACTCCAATCGTGTCAGTCACAGCTGTAGTAATGAGGAACTCCGCCCGTACCAATCGCACGATGCACTCAATATACCTCTTGAGGGATCAAATAGCTCGCAGATGCATTGTTCGGTCCGATATCATCTCCCTCTGGGTTCTCACCTGTGAAAACTGCAACACCTGAGAAGCGGCCATAGGATATGATCACAATTCATAAACAGATGACATGTTCGCGAGCTCTAAGCGCCAATTATGATCACCCGTAGCAGGACTGGAAGTCGAGCGCGGAGATCGCGGGGTAGGAGACCCGATGAATGGCCACCCCCGCGACCCTATGGTGTGTCATGTAAACGTTCATCTATTTACCCTGTGAATTTGACCCAAGCAACCGGAAACGTAACAAAGGCGATGACAGGCAACGAGCAAAGGATGTTCTCGTTGAAGACGCCGGATTAAGTACCGAAGGAGTCGCTCAAGATACAACCTCAGTGATGGCGTATTGCGAGATGACAATGCCTTATCAGCGCAAAGCCAGCTTCATGAAAGTTTCTAATACATAGATCGAAGCCGTTCGAGGATGTTCGCTCTCGCCTCCCACTTGACTAATATCACTTGACTGGAAGTTTACTATAGTACCATGCTACTGCTGATAATCCTTCATCTAAGCCTCATATCTCAAGCGCCGATCGCACAGACCCAAGCCAAAGACTAACCTCCGCGTTTCACGGGCCTACTTCCTGATGAACAGGTATTCCGATGCTGAGTTGGTACGCTACTAGCAGCATACCACCCAAGGGCGATATAAGAAGCTCTCGATATCCCCCAAGACTTCCAGCATCGACACATCCAGGTACCCAAGCAATCACTTCCAGACGTCAACATGAAGGGTCTCTTTTCTTTCGCTGTGGCTTCGGTCATCACCGGCGCTTTTGCGCTTCCTTCCCCTACTGAGAATGGTCCTATCACTGCTCGTCAGGCTGCAGCATGTGCCACTCCCGTCACCCTGTCCGGAAACCCCTTTGCATCCCGTTCGATCTACGCCAACAAGTTCTACTCCTCCGAGGTTGTATCTGCGGCTGCTCAGATGACTGACACTGCCTTGGCATCTGCTGCTCTGAAGGTCGCTGATGTTGGAACTTTCCTATGGATGTGAGTTTATCAGCTCTTTCTTTGCATGATATCAAACTAACGAGTGTTTAGTGACACCCGTGACAAGATCTCCGTAGTTGAGGACGGCATCAAAGACGTTCCTTGCGGCGAGATTGCTGCGCTCGTCATCTACGATCTGCCCGGTCGTGATTGCGCAGCCAAGGCCTCCAACGGTGAACTTGCCGTAGGCGAGATCAACATCTACAAGACGGAGTACATTGACCGTAAGTCTCTCTGTTCCACTGAACGCGACTCGTACTGACGACATGTTAGCCATCGTTGCCATCTTCAAGAAGTACCCCAACACTGCCATCGCTCTCGTCATCGAGCCCGATTCCCTGCCCAACCTGGTCACCAACTCCAACCTCCAGACCTGCAAGGACTCTGCCTCTGGCTACCGTGAGGGCGTCGCATATGCCTTGAAGCAACTCAACTTGCCAAACATCGCCATGTATATCGATGCTGGTCACGGAGGCTGGCTCGGCTGGAACGACAACCTGAGTAAGCATGCTCCCATCACCTCTCAATGGCCAATTCATTACTAACAACGTTCCACAGAGCCCGGAGCCAAGGAACTCGCCACCGTCTACAAGAACGCCGGTAGCCCCAAGTCCGTCCGCGGTGTCGCCACCAACGTCGCCGGCTGGAACGCCTGGGACCTTTCCCCAGGAGAGTTCTCCAAGGCCACCGACGCCCAATGGAACAAAGCACAGAACGAGAAGAAGTTCATCGAGCTCTTCTCCCCTGAGCTCAAATCCGCAGGCATGCCAGGCCAAGCCATCGTCGACACAGGCCGCAACGGTGTTACCGGTCTGCGCCAGGAGTGGGGCAATTGGTGCAACGTCAACGGTGCTGGATTTGGTGTTCGTCCCACAAGCAACACGGGATCCAGCCTTGTCGATTCGTTCGTGTGGGTCAAGCCTGGTGGCGAAAGTGACGGTACTAGTGACAGCTCAGCGACTAGGTATGATTCTTTCTGCGGCAAGTCAGACAGCTTCAAGCCGAGTCCCGAGGCGGGTCAGTGGAACCAGGCATACTTTGAGATGCTCGTCAAGAACGCTAAACCGGCTTTGTAAAATCTTGGCTTTTCTAAGATCTCATTGACAGAACCCATGGCATAAAGGAGGAAAGAGTTTATGCCTACCGAGGGTAAGCCATGTTGTATATAGATCGATCATTCAGTGGAAGGAAAACTCGCAAAGCAAAAGTATCATTTGAGAACTTCGCTTCAACTGTCTATATATTAGCATAGTCCCAAAAACCTATATCGAACTTCTGTTTGATCAGCACCGTCCTTTTTATCTTCTAATGTCAGTCTGTGAAGCAAAAACAAGCCGGTCTAACATCCTGTTATAGTCAGGTCTTGGTAGCGTGGTGTCAGAGTTAACGTGATATCATTCCACCGCTCTCTAAATGTGCCAGTGTTTACCTAGCAAGATGAGGTTTACCTAAAGGAGTGCGCCAAGTTGATTTTTCCCTTTGCCAACCCATATGTACGTCCCAAAACTCCGCGTGTGCGCTCACGAAACAAAGCTATGCTCGCTCGCTCGCTCAGATTCCAAAAAAAAAACGCCTTGGTTTCGCCTCAAGATGCATCACAATCCAGGCCGGTCCTGTATAACGCTAGAGTCAAGCCGCGAGGCTCTTCATGTAGTGTAGCGTGTGCTGTCCGTTCATGTTAATTGATCTCGATTCTAACATCAATGCCATCGTCTTGTGAACTCAATGTTCCTTCGGTGGACGAGTGCTGTCGGCTTAGCGACAGCTCCAGATCCTGTCTTAGGCGTGAAACAGACTGATCGTCGGAGTCGTCCTAAGACATCCGCCTCCTCCTGAAAGGTTCTTCCTCCTCCTCTTCCTCCTTTTCTTCGTTGACCTGCAATGTCAACCATGCAGCAACTAGGGCACAGACACCACCAAAGCGCAGCACCCATGCCACACTTGTATCGCCTGCTGTCCCTCTGGGCTTTTGTAGAAGCTTGAACATAATGGCGCTCACAAGTGTGGCGATGACCTGCGGTGCTGCGATGGCGACGTTGTGAATTCCCAGAACGACACCGGCAGAATCGGCGCCTGAACCGTCATCCTCGCCCTCGGCGATGAGCTGTGATTCGCGGTCACGAGGCTTGATGATACCACGGCGGATGGCATCTCTCTTGGAGATCTCGGAAGAAATGATGGCAAATGGCGCCCAATTGGTGACACACCAAGGAATGCCAATAGCACCGACAAGGACAGTCGCTCCCCACGTGCTACGAACGAAGAAGGTAAGGGCCATAAGTACAGTGAAGAGGATGTGCGATATGAACCAAGATCGACGAAGGGTAAGCGACTTAACCTGCATCATCTCCATTGACCTAGATATTTTGTCCATGAATGTGTTCGAGTCCCTCTTGGGGGCGGGCCCCAGGGCAAAGTAGCCGGAGCCACCCATAGAGTGTGGTGTCGTCGGTGTCATTGGCGTTGCCGGTGTTATCGGGCGGTCGGGTTCTGGGGCTTGGAATGTTGGGGGAATGACGAATGGCAGGAAGACGGAGGCGAAGAATGTGGTGATGGCAAAAATCAGCAGGGCTCTGGTGCCAATTCTCGTACCATTCTCCAGAATCTCATCAATTTTAGCATCCGGTAGATGGGGGTTCTCCTCAAAGTAGGGATCGGCATAAATCTCGCCAACGTAGGTGGTAATGTAGAAGAGGAACGGGAACCATCCAATCCAAGCGAAGAATTGAACGGCGCAGACCTTCTTGATCTGGGGAGGCAGTTTCTTGACTGAGCGCGCGAGACCCTTGAAGAAAGCGATGACACCTTCCTTCTGCTCAGCTGGTGCAGTGTCGAATTGAGGATCGCGTTCCGAGCAGGTTGAGCAACTGATGCCGACCGTGAGGATCATGACAAAGGAGGCGATAGCACACAGGACCTTGAACTGTGTGCCACCGAGCCAGGGAAGGTAGTCTGGTAGGTTGATATAACCTGCCAGGTAGCCCAAAATATTGCCAATACCAGCAGAGCGCATGAGCCATGCATTGGCAGACTCTTGTTGATGAGTGGGTGCTACATCGACGATGTATGCTCGTACACCGGCTTGGATGACGTTGATAGCGAAATCCAGCACGTATACGAACAAGACGGCGAACAGCATGATGCATGTCTTGACACCATTTGACTCTGGGTCAGCACCGAAGAGGCCTAGAAAGCCACCGATGATTTCCCTTGCCCAAGCGAGGACCATGAGGGACACGATGGTTGCAGCGGCACCGCCGATGATGAAAGGCCTCCGCTTTCCCCAGCGCAGACGGCAGTTGTCACTCTTGAGACCGACATAGGGTTGCACGAGCACACCGGAGAGCGGGCCGGCAATCCACACGAGGGCAAGCATCGACTTGCTCAAACCGAGTGAGAGTAGGTACGGCTGTATACATGGTTAGCATATTTCGCACATGAAAACAAGCTGCGGTGGTCCGACGGATCATGCATGCATGGCTCACACAACCTCAGTGACAGTACGCCCAAGGGCCCTCATGGGCCGGATCTACATGCAGGGTCCATGTCGTCCTCGAGAAGATTCGCTTCCAGAAAAAGCACTTACGGATCCATTGGAGGTCTCTACAGACCATCCTATTTGCAGGCCCAGGCCACCAAAGGTGAGCAAGAACAGGAACCAACTGCTCTTGGTCTCCTCGACCTGTTGTTCGCCCAACCAGTCGTCGTCGTCGTCAGGCGACAAAGCCTCCTTAAGGAGCGGATCGACTTCGGAAGACATTCTCTGGGGGATAATGGTGGGCGAGTTCTCGTGGATGAATTCTACGTGGGTGTGGCCCTCAGTGTCTGGCCGTCCGCCCATGAGCGAGTCGCGGCCAAAAGAAACGAGCTTGGGTCGTGGCCGGGGGCGAGTTGAAGTGTCGATTTTAGAGGGAGGAGAGGAAAGAGGTGACGACGAGGGCGAGTCCCCGCCGTCAGGCCGTGAAGACGACATGCTGGCACGGGTGGCAGTCGCGACGGGCGTGGTGCTTGCTGTGGGCTGCGGGTGCGACGTGGTTCAGCCCTGGTGGCTTACGGGCTCGCTGTAAGGGCCGGCGAGACTGTGATTGGCAGGAGCAACGGTGGGTAACTGTGAGATGCAGAGGTGGAGAGATGTGGTGAGAGGCAGGGCTACCAACAAAAGTCAAGTGGCGCGGCGGGACTTAATCCATGCTCTTTGACCGTGAAGGAGCCGCTAGTGGAACGGTTGGTGCTTGGGGCGGCGATCGATCTCGAATCTCGACCAGAGTTCACAATCGGGGGGGTGCTACTACTTCAAAGGCAGGATGGAGGGGGCGGGACGACGGCAGGTATAACAACGGCCAGGGAGTCACGATTTAGCAAGAGGCGGTGTAGGTCATGCGTCTGCCAGCCGTCCTCGGAGAGGCTTGGTGAAGGGTCTAGCAGGTCTTGCAGGTGATTCTAGGTAGATGTCATGCAGGCGTCTTAGCCAGTGTGCGTGCGATGACGTCGTCGCATCAGCGGTTCAGGACCCTTGTCCATGGCGCTAGGCCGCAAGCTGATTGGCGCTCGCTGGAACGCCATGCCGAGACATGGAGACAGCTGGACGGGGTGGAAAGGCAGCGACGCGTCTATCAGGAGCTCCGACAAGTGAATACCGTTGGCACGTCGCCAGCCTCGCATCGCATCGCATCGCACCGCCCTGCCGTCGCTGCATCCCACGCTGCCAGTCCGCCGCCGTGACCGGAGCACCCGCCGACCGACGACTCCTTGCGCAACGTTGCCTCAGGTTGCTCCGTTCCATCCAGGCAGCCCAGGTGGCATCCCAGCATCCTATCCTCCACCACCACCACCAAACAGCTACCCGTACCCTCGACAGACACGCAGCTCCCCCCGCGCACACGTCCAGCGACACCGCACACGATTCCGCTGTTGATGACAGCCTGGCCTTGAGTCCACCATGGCGTCAGTAATGGGGTGGTGGGCAGTCGGCCAGCTACTCAGTATGCGCCCTCGAAGCTTCCAGAAATGCCCCCCGTCCACGTACTGACTGTTGGCCGCAGAGCGCGATGCATCCGACGCAGACCCGGACGGTCAGTTCCCCGCTCCACCACACACTCGGCGATCCCATCTCTAATGCGCCCCAACAGACGAGCCAGAGGCGGGCCAGAAGGAGATATTCACATCATGGGCCCTGTCCATTCTGATCATCCTCCTCATAATAGCCCTCTTCACCAGCTACATCCTACACACGCGCAAGATCCAGGCGGTCCATGAGACGGTCCTCTCCATTTTTGCCGGTACGTTATTTGTGCCCACACCACCCTCGACGCCTGCTTGGGCCTTTCCGCAAGCTTGGCATCCGTTGAGACAAGCTCGGCGTAGTGCGCATGGGCAAGGCCACAAAATCCGATCACTTGCAGCCTGAAGCCCATCACCCGACTAATTGTGGGGTAATCTGCACATATCCACCCTGCCATGTCGCCTAGTCCATCTCGTAATGTGATCGCGCTATGATCCTCGCTAACGCCCTTCAGGAATGGTCGTTGGCCTGCTGCTGCGCCTGACAGCAGTCAGTTCCGTGCGAGATGTCGTCAGTTTCGACTATCAGATGTTCTTCAACTTACTGCTGCCTCCCATTATCCTCTCAGCTGGCTACGAATTGCATCAAGGGAATTTTTTCCGACACATTGGAACTATCCTCACCTTTGCCTTCGCTGGCTCCTTCATCTCCGCCGTAGTCCTCGGCGTCATTCTGTTCCTGTGGACTAGGATACCTCTCGATGGCTTCAAAATCAACTTTGTCGAGGCCATGTCCGTTGGCGCCACGCTTTCGGCCACCGACCCCGTAACCATTCTCGCCATCTTCGACACTTACAAGGTAGAACCAAAGCTATATACTCTGATCTTCGGCGAGTCTATTCTCAACGATGCCATCGCCATCGTCGTCTTTGAGACAGCCCAGAAATACAAAGACGGCGCCGAACACCTCGGCATCGGTAGCCTCTTTGAAGCCATAGGTATCTTTATGGGCGTCTTCTTCGGAAGTCTGTTTATTGGTGTCATGGTCGGCATTGGCGTATCTCTGATGCTCAAGTTCACCTATGTTAGGCGATTCCCCAAGACTGAGAGTTGTCTCATCATCCTTACCGCGTACTTGACTTACTTTCTGTCCAACGCCATCCACATGTCCGGTCAGTATTACCCTCCAGTCAGTACGGCCGTCAGCTAACCGTTCTATAGGCATCGTTTCTCTTCTGTTTTGTGGAATCTGCTTGAAGCATTATGCCTACCACAATATGTCAAGACGAACACAATTAACCACCAAGTTCGTCTTTCAGGTTACCTCGCAGATCTCGGAGAACTTCATCTTCATTTATCTGGGCTTGTCTCTGTTCACTGACGACAAGCTGGACTACAAGCCACTTTTTATTCTCATCACCGTCTTTGGCATTTGCGCCGCTCGTTGGTGTGCAGTATTTCCACTTTCAAGGCTTATCAACTCCGTCACCAGATATCGCCAGCGCCGTCGTGGTGACGAGCTCGTAGAGGAGATTCCTTATTCCCACCAGGTTATGATCTATTGGGCAGGTCTACGTGGTGCTGTAGGTGTTGCACTTGCCGCAGGGCTCACAGGTAACAATGGCGATACTCTGCGAGCCACAGTTCTCGTTGTAGTCGTCTTGACTGTCATCATCTTTGGAGGCACCACTGCGCGTATGCTAGAAATCCTAGGCATCCGTACTGGTGTAGTTGAAGAAATTGACAGTGATGACGAGTTCGATATCGAGGTCGTTAATGGCGGCACTTACACACGCAAACAGGGCCAAGCTTATGGAAACACTCCACGCCTGAACCAAAATGGCTTTTCACTCAATAATGTCAACGGGCCAGACGCTACCTACTCAAGTGGATCAGCTAGTCGGAGCAGCCCACCAACACGACCTAACGGCGCTATGCGACGTAATTCGAGCCATCCACGTGCCAAAGACGGCGCAGACCAAAACCTACTCAGCCCCGCTGATAGTGGTTCGGCTGACGAGGATGACATCGATCTTGACCTTCCACCTAGCGCACGACGCTCGCCCAACCGCGGTCCGTCACCATTACTGAGCGACCCATCTCCATACCCGACGTCAGGCATAAGGCCGGTCGGTGCTGCAGAGGGGTCGAGTAGGGTCGCAACTGCCACAGGTGCAGTGAAGCAGCTGTTCAACGAGATCAGTCACGATCCTGCGAACGCTTTCAAGCAGATTGACGACGGCTTCCTCAAGCCGCATCTGCTGCTCGATCAAGGCAAAGGCCCAGGTCCGAGTAATGTTTGATTCTACTAGTAGACGGATGGGAAAGAAGCATTCATGGCGTTTGACTCGTCTTTGGAAATACTGGCTAGCGACTTTGTTCGCCTGGTGCATAGCGTAGTATGGCATGAGTCATGATGAAAAGCAGTCACCGCTATTTCATCTCTCAGACTCATATATTCCATTACATGTACATTGCAAATTCAATCCGATGCGTATTTCAATCTGACAGGGCGGGCACTCCAAAGATGTAAAGCTGAAATTGGAATCACATAGTACAACATTTTACACTCAAGCAGCAGTATCGAATCATGACACCAACGGCATTCACTATAGTAAAGGAAATTGGGAATCAAAGTAATACCTAATAGAGGCCTGATTTCATCAAACCAACACGAAAGAATAAGAAAACAACGCAATTGTCCTCGTGCTCCTTTGCCTGTTTTCCCCAACCGCCCAGTCGTCTCCCTATGGGCTATCAATGGACTCTATCTTGCACAGAAGTTGCTCGTCCTCAGAATCTTCCCATGACCCTGACGTATCGTGACTGACTTCAGAACCATGACTGGCCTAAGGTCCGGGATATCTGTCGAATCTCCAGATACGCGCACGCATGTCACCACTGCCGGTAGCGAAAACGCCTCCTGTGGGGCTAGGGGCTACAGAGATGACTGGAGGAACTTTGTTAGCGACTTGTGCAAGCCTTGAAGCCATCTCATACGTACCTGAGTTCTTGTGTCCTTGCAACATGAGTTGCGCGACACCAGTGTGAGGGTCCCAGAACTGGACACCACGGTCTTTGGAACCACTCAGTACCCAGTCACCATGTGGGGTAAGCGCAACACTGAGAACAAAGTCCTTGTGACCCTCAAAAGTGCGGATGCACTTGCCGCTTGGCTGGTGCCCGCCTGGGACAAAGCGGTTGTTGGTTGACAACTCCCACATCTTGATTGTCTTGTCCAGACTGCCACTGACAAGACGGTTTCCGGAAGGAGCGAAAGCCACACTATAGACACTGTCCTTGTGGCCGTGCTCGCCTTCGAGGCGTACAACAAGCTGTCCAGTCTGAATGTCCCAGACGCGGACGCTCTTGTCGAGCGATCCGGCTGCAACGTAGAGGTTGTCTGGAGAGATCGCCACAGTGGTGACACCGTCCTCAATGGAGAAGTTGGAGACTTGCATGTTGGACTCCAGATCCCAAAGACGGACACTCCTATCACCACTACCAGATGCAATGATCTTGCCGTTCCTGGCAAAGTCCAGCGAGTAGATGTCCTGCTCGTGTCCAGTGAATTGGTGCTTAATGGTGCGGCTAGCGATGTCCCAAACCTAGCTAGGCGTTAGTTGTTTTCGAATTTGTTACGTGTCGAGATGACTTACCCTGATGACCTTGTCCTCAGCACCGGTTGCGAGGTATTGCCCGTTAGGACTGAAGCAAACACTCCTGATGTACAAATCGCCATCCTCGGGAAGGCTTCCGTCCTGAAGATGCGCGACAGGGTTACCAGTCTCGACATCGAAAATCTGGGCCGAGCGGTTGCAACCAGTCGCAACCCACCTACCATCCAAACTGAAGCGTACACAGCAAACCACGCTCTGATGTGGCAAGTTGTGGATCAAGTCGACATCAAGCACGCGCCTGGAGCGAGGGTTGAAGACAGCAAACCAATCGCTGCCCTCCTTCTTCAGGTTCTCTGGCAACTGCTCGATATCTAGGTCGGCCAAGACGTTGCTCTGGCTGAGAGGAATGTGGTTGGGCGCCATCAAAGCATTCGGCTGCTGATGATGGTTGGGGGGAGGAGTTGGTCGCGGGACTTGAGGCGATCCGGGATACGGAGCAGGGTTGTTCTGCTGGGGAGTCGCGGGGTTGGGAGGACCGTTGGGAGGACCACGAGCAGGACCTGGACGCTTAGCACCAGGGGAGGCAGTGGGCTGTGGAGGCTGACCATAACCTGCGACGTATTAGCCAAGACGAAGTTGATTGTAGGGACTTGTTGAAACTCACCATTTACAGATGGACCTTGCTGGTAGCCGCCAAAGTGCTGTGGTGGGCCAGGAGCAGGGTTGAGTCCGGGTGGGCCTTGGGGACCTCCCAGTTGCGGCGGCATGCCATGGCCCTGGGGCGGCTCCTGTGGGGGAGGTGCCAGTCCCGGGCCACCTTGGGCAGCACTGCCTGCCATTATGCCGCCGAACAGGTTACTAGGTCCATGGCCAATCTGAGGTGGCTGAGGCTGCGAGGGGCCGTGGTGCTGCGAGCTCTGACTGGGGCCGCCGCGAGCTTCAAGTTCGCGCTCGAGCTGGGCGATGCGCTCCTCGTATCTACAGTGCAAGTCAGCATCAAAGGTACTGCAGCAGTGTTCCTGAGTGGTGAGTAAAGATGGGCTCACTTTGCTTTCATCTGGTTGTGTGATTGTTCGAGCGAGTAGACCTTGCCGCGGATCAACTCAATCTCCTGAATGTGGCGGGAAACTGGGAGAAGCAGTCAGCAGCTGTTCATGGGAAGATATCGAGCTTTTCGCAATAAGATGCAATCAAGGACATGCGCAGAAAGTTTGCTCCGGAGATGGTTCCGCGTCGAAATGCGGCTGCCTCAATGCGCGGCTGAATAGCATGGAGGAGACTCACTTTGGCCTTCGGCATCGATGCTACGCTGCGACTCGGTTTCAAACTCGGTCTTGATGTTGTCGAGCAGCTGATTGAGGCGTTGGGCTGGCTCGTTGCCTTGGGGGCCTCCCATGACACGGGGAGGGTAGTGGTTCATGCTGGCAGTTGACGCGCGCCCGTGGAGGATGATGCGAGGATGAGCTGTCGATGTGCTTCGCGTCGTGCGCTATTCAGACGCGAACAGCAGGGCGCGGTATGCGACGGGGTCGTGTGGATGCCTGGTGGTCGCAAGGCTGTTGTCGCACAGCTAAGACGAGCTATCTAAACTGGTGCACGTTGACGGGGCCGGCCCTTTGGTGGGCGCGACGGGTATCGGATGGATGGATGGTGAATGAAGCCAGATAGGGATGCAGACGAGTGCAGTTGGTGTGGTGGCTGTGAGATCGCTGAGGTTTGAGCGCAAGATGGGTGGGTCTGTGGTTGGTGCTTTTGCTTGGCTTGCACGGAGGAAGCAGCGTTTCAAATCCGGCAGGCGGGAAACATCAGCATCTGGAGTTTGCGCCGAGCTGCTCTTCAGCCACGACAACATCTCGCACCACTGGCGCTATTGGGACATGCGCCCGTGGTACTCTCCCTCCCCGCATCCCGATCCTCTCGTCCCAAGGCCTCGCCTGCATCTCCTCTCCCATTCATGTCGGGCGCTCCGCTCCACCCCATCATGACGGACCCTTGCTGGCACTAACGCTGCCGTTCCCGCCACGCTAGAGGGCATTTGGCCAAGTTGCATATCACACGTGTTTGTCCTGTTTTGGCACAATGGGCTTTCTTGCCTTACATCAGCACCCCAGTTGTATGTCGACTCAAACGACGTCGTTCCACAGCAACTTGCCAACCCCCCACGATGTGTTCTAGCCAGTTGCCCATTTTCTGCAATCCCAAGCGTCTTTGGAAGATCGACTGTGCATATATAGTCCAATGTGTCATGGCGGCCCAGATTATGCAAATTGTTGGAGCCCGGAGCTAGTCCTTGCTTTCTACGTTGCATGAGACCTTATATCCGTATCACCACCCTTCACATTGAACAACGCTGTCTCCCATTTCCACTCCATCTGCGGTGCTAGTTCACGTGTAATCACGATGGTTACACGACGCGTTTGGCGGCTGAATCGTACCTAGGCAAATCCATGGCACGCGGCCCCTCGAGCGCCTCGTGCTGCCGGCTGATTCGCCCAAGACAGCCACGGAAAACTCGTTCATGTCAAAGGATGCACTCTTCCACTGCATCGAGACCAACGCAGCAAATCCCGCAACATGGTCGTCTTCGCCGTTGTGCCGTGACGAGCTGACAAGCGTGTAATTGTCGCTCCTTCCTATTCGTAGTCACACGTGAAAGTGCCTAGCGTCGTCGCGTAGGCTTGGAAGCCATCTCGGAATGCTCACCTCACCAGATCTCGGCCCGCAGTAAGGGCTATCGTCGCGTCACCCCATCCTCCCGTGTCTGTCTTTTTGCCTGCTGGTCGCCACGGTGAATGCACCCTGTGATCTACATCTTTCCATTCACCGTTTTTAACAGCCGACGTTGCGTATCCTCTTCAATGCGTGATCCTACGGCCCGTACCGGCCTATGGTCTACTGGCTACCAGCAATCGCCACTGCTTCCTGGTGTGATATTCATGCTGCACTTAGCATGCTCGCAATCGCCGTGGCCGCTTCAATGTCCGTGGCAGTCACAGGCTACTGCCCAGACTCACCATAAAAGCGCTGCACTCGCCTGTGGTTTTGTTCCAGTACAGAACATTCTTCGCTATCATCGAAGATTGCTATTATTTGCTACTTGTTATCAATCGACTAATCGCTACATCCAACTTTCGACTTCATTTTCTTACAGAACCAACTCCAACACTAGTGTTCACCATGTCACTCCAACGTGACGATACTACCGAGCAGCGGCCCACACATATGCACCGACGTCAGTCGTCAACTTACGAGCGACGTCAGCTCAGCATCACCTCATTCAAATCATCTGATGCACTCCACAAACTCAAGGAACAAAAGGGAACTCTTGCGGCTGCTGTCGAGGTCAGTACCACTAAATTTACATCCTCAAGATTTTCTGCTAACATGTGGATTTGGCAGCCTCTCTATGCAGGCCTTGCTGTCGCTCAATCGGACAATGGAGACTTGCGTTATTGCATCGCTTTGCATGACGGAACCTACACCATCAACTGCGAAAGCCAATCCTTAGAGCCGCCTAGGACCGTAGGTGACGGCAACTCGTCGAACGAATCATCCCGCGCTGGATCAGGAGTCTCCACACCAATGTCTGTTAGGGACGTTTCTGAAGCTCTAGCCAAAGCCTTCATCGAATTCCTTAGCAATTATCGGGAGAAGAATCTGTCAAAGCCTATGGGTGCTACTCTGACGACCCATCTCGCTAGCCTAAGCCCCCATCTTGCTGTACGCCTGTGGACCGAACTAGACATCATACCATTCATCTTCCCTGCCGATGCGACGGACAAAGACGAGATATCAATCCCTCTTGATCAGGAAGCCGAGCATATGGCCAGGAAGACAGTAAAGCAATTCAACGTAAAGGGCGAATTACCTGTTCAGATGGGTCATCGCCGCCAGGTCTTGGTTGATCTTGACAGTCGAGTGCACATAGCCGAGCGCGAAAGCTACGACTCTACTGTTAGGGCAGATACTACAGGGGCTGCAACTATGCACTACGCCAACTCGCTAAAGCATAGAAGGACTAAGATCGCATTTTTCAACAGCACAGCACAGGGTGGCGGTGTTGCTCTTATGAGACATGCTCTGATGAGATATCTGAGTCTTCTTGGCATAGACTGCAGATGGTACGTTCCATACGGAAAGACGGATATCTTCAGGATTACCAAGGACAATCACAACATCCTCCAAGGTGTCGCAACGGCCGGTGAGCGTCTTACCGACGACAAGATCGCCGAGCTCGATGCTTGGGTAGTTGAGGAGGCTGAGAAGTGTCACTGGGTTGAATTTGGTGGCCCTCTTTCGGCTCGTGAGAAGGGCGGCGCCGATGTGATTATTGTTGATGATCCTCAAATGCCGAGTCTTGTCAAGATTGCCAAAGAGAAAGATTCCAGGTCAGTATGCCTGATTTGCTGCCAAACCTTTGTCATTTCTTCTGTGTGCTAACTCAGTCTTCTAGCCGTCCGGTCATCTTCCGCAGTCATATCCAAGTTCGAGCTGACCTGGCTGATCAGGAAGGGACCCCTACATCCGAGGTGTGGAATTGGATTTGGAACCACGTCAAAGACTGTGACGTCTTTGTTAGCCACCCTGTTCGGGCTTTTGTACCCAAGACAGTCACACCTGAAAAAGTTGGTTACCTGCCTGCGACTACAGATTGGCTAGATGGCCTGAATAAGCACATGCACCCCTGGGATGAGCAGTACTACCTTCATGAGCTCAAGGTTCAGTGCTTTGCGGCCGGCATGCGTCAACTGGCTCATCCGGACCGTAAGTACATTGTTCAGATTGCTCGCTTCGATCCGGCGAAGGGCATACCAGATGTTCTCGCGTCATACGCCAGTTTACGCAAGAATTACATGAAAGACACGCCTCTTGCAGATATTCCGCAGCTCGTGATAGCTGGACATGGTGCCGTTGATGATCCCGATGCTACCAGAATCTTCAAGGAAACCGAGACTGCTCTCAACGGAGACTACAATGAGTTCAAGGACGATGTCATCATCATGCGCATCGGCCCATCAGACCAAATGCTTAACGCACTCATGTCCTGTGCCCACGTCGCCCTTCAGCTCTCCACTCGTGAAGGCTTCGAAGTCAAGGTCAGCGAAGCGCTCCACAAAGGTACTCCTATAATCGCAACTCTCGCGGGTGGTATCCCTCTGCAAGTTCAAGATGGAAAATCTGGCTTCCTAGTTAAGCCTGGTGATCACGACGCTGTTGCGAAGCACTTGTACGATCTGTTCATCGACTCGGAACTCCACTCAACTATGTCAGAGTACGCGAGCAACCACGTCAGCGATGAAGTCAGTACTGTGGGTAACGCGCTGGCATGGCTTTATCTGGCGGATGAGCTCTCCAAGGGTGAGCATGTCGCGCCTAATGGTCAGTGGATCAACGATATGGCGAGGCAGAAGGCAGGTATCCCATATCGGAAGGACGAGGATATTCTAGTTCGCGATGTGAACTTGACTGGTAACTGATAATGGATGTCTTTGGGCTCTGTTAGATACCACTGCGTGATTATGAGGGGGACGAAGGTAGTTTCCCTCGTTTGATGACACCACACATACTACTATTCTATCTTCCAGAAACGTCAATGTGCTGACTTTACTTGCTTTTGGTACTAGCTTCTGGAAGATTTTCGGTGTCTCGTTCTGGTTCATACGTCCGTTTCATGCTGTTTCAGTCCAGTTTTTTTGTGCTCCCATTCTCATGTCTCTATCATACATAGTCTTTGAAACCATGTTTTGCCATGACCTCTCATGTTGCCCTCCTCCAAGGGCAAGCCTTACGCGCAGTACGATAGGAATTCCACAGTTTCTTTATATATTCGTTCCACTCAGAATTGCTCAGATCCTGGATTTCGAAGTGGTAACTGACGGATCTCTTGACAGTGTACCGCTTCGTTCGGCGACATCAAACTCTCTCATTCTCGTTGTTGTCTCGGTCACCTCGCAAACCGTGCAGTGCAGCTCAGTCAGAAAACCGAGAAAGTGCAGTGGTTGTAGAGATAACATGAAGGCAGAGAGCGAGGATATTCGAGATAAATGAATACGACTGGGAAATTCATATGCTGCAAGCCTAATCCTGAAGAATCGTTGACAGGCTAGTGATTCGATGAGAGGAGGACATACATAAACCAGTAATTTCTATCTAACGACTTGCTGCGACGCAGGAGTGAGAAACATAAGGCAAAGCTTTTCCTGCCAAAAATGTCCATCATTTACTCATCAATGCTCGCTACCGGGATATCTTCCATGTTTATGCGAAGGGCGAACAATCTCTTCATATGACGCGGAGCTGTGTTGTGTGTTTCTCACATGAAAACAACGACATGTTCACACCCTCACCACTTTCCTTTAGTGCACCCTGGCAGCCACTAACAACTCAGCCAAATCGACCTCAGATATCAGCGACAAAGTGGAAGCCACCCCACCTGTCGCGAAACAACATGCCGCCTCCCTTCCCATCGCGTCCTTGGCTAACCCGCTTCTCAAGCGTCCAGTCACCTTCCTTGCTAGCATCATACCTCTCAATAGGTCCAATCTCCCGATCCTCTGCATCAACACCATCCGCCGCACGTACACTGTCGTGTCGATATCTAACATACTCGCTGAAGCGACTGTATCCCATACCATCACTGCTGTCGCGAACGGTCAGACGCTGATTAGGATCTAGCATGAAGCGCGCTGCAAGGGGTGATTCAATAGAGCAGCTGCGTGGAGTAGTACCGCAGCCAGAAGGGAATCCAAGACGCGCCTCGATGGAACTGGATTGACTACGAGATGTGGAAGTCGTCGCCGTGCTTGCGCTACCACGGTTGCTGGATAGAAGAAATATACGAGTACCGCTTTCGCGCATAAAAGCTAGCGTCTCTTCATCGAGACTATCTGGCCGAGGAGGACGAACAGGTGGCGGACCGGGGCGCTTCTCGAAAGGTACCGTGATAGGGTTCTCTAGGATAGGAGGACTGCAGAGCTGTGCCATAAGTCGAGGGCGCGAGATGGAGATGCTGCGGCCTTGAGCCTTGGTATGAGATATGTGTGACCCACGAGCTGCGGCTGAAGGTGTAAGAATAGGACGACGTGACTTGGAGAGTGACACGTTTTTTGGAATCTGTGGGACCGGCGGGGGCGGGGTTGACTGCGTAGAGCCGCTGTCCTTACTGCCTCCGAACAGGCGAGAGCCTAGAACCTAAGTCAATATTGAGCCGACATGTGTACAAACGGTGAGTAACATGCCTTTGCCCTTCAGCAATGCGAAGCTGGGGCGAGACTTAGGTCGATGCAAGTTAAAACCACCTTTGGTATGTTCGTGCTCTGACATAGCCGAAGAGTTGCGCGAAGCTGGTAGAGGTGCATTTGTGTTTTCCCCGTCGTCATCATCATATTCGGGCAAGTTCTCAAAGCTATCGCCCAGTTCTGTCGGGGTTACACGGTCGGAGACCAGAGCAAACAGTGTCGATGATGAAGATTTGGAAGACAGAATGGGCAGTGGCGTATCCGGCTTGTCGTTTCTGCGCCGGAAGAACCGCGATGCTACGAGTTCGAGTCAGTTACATGCCTGCGCCTACATGCAAACGAATACCCACGCTTGTTCTTCATACCAGCATCTTGGATCCCAGCGTCAAAGTCGACATCTGAGCTATCGGTAATGGCGGTCTTCTCATCACGACTTGGGCTATCTCGAAAGAAGTGCGAGGCTGTATGTCCATTAGCACTGATCGTTCGCAGTCGGTACATGAGAGCGGGAGTCGCAATCGGTCAGATACCGTGCAGAAAGTGTCACGACAGCTCACCTTTGCTCCGAAGACTCTTCATCCTGGTCGGTTGCTATGACAGTTATAACAAGTGGGGGTTGAATCAGTACGTCGGATTAGCTAAGAAGTACAAGTATCTCGTAGTTGCGCGTATTAAGCACCGAAACGAGTGGGTGGTGGTGCGAGGAATTATGGATGGAAAAGTGCGCGATGACGATAGTAGAGTGAGCATATACCGTTTGGAAGGTTTCACGGTGAGGCACATCGCATTCAGCTCCAAGCTAGGACTGGTCTGTGGTACTAGTGACGTCGAATAGTGAAAGTGAGAGCCCAGTCCAGTTCCTACCACGGTAAGCCAGCTGAAGATGATATAAGAACACGAGAATTTAGAGAAGATCGAGATGCAACTGACAGGCTTCGGACCGACAACGTTGACCTCGCCCATCGACTGATCGGCTTTATTGTCTCCTACTCTTGCCAATGTCATCTGTCGTTCTGGTTACGGATCTTGCACGATGAAAACGCGATACTATGAACTAACGAGAAGGACATGTCATGTATCAACATCTCACCGTCATGAGAATGTGCAGAACAAAAACCATGTTTGGACATGAAAACCCTGTGCCTCCCAAGAGAAGCACCAGAGCCGAGCATCATGCCCTTATATTTTTTTTCTTGATTTTTACTTATGGTTTGTGGTTGTGTAGTAATAGTAGTCGAGTTGAGTCGTGCCTGGATCCAGATTGTGGACAGCAGAACATTGTCGGAGGAAGCTGACTTCTCACAGCCTGTCGAGACAACCTCAAAAAGTGCCTAGGCACCGTAACATGAAACGTGATGCCAGAGAACGCCTAGTGTCCAAATCTTGGAATCCCATGTCCATGCACCCATTCATGAACAGTGACGAAAGAAACGCTTGCGCTGGACAAAAGAACCTGAGACGACGTACCCGTCAATGCTCACTACAACCATGAAAACAGGCGACAACGAGTCGCTCGTAACGCCGTAAACTCCAAATGAAATGACAGTACAATCATGCGCCATGAACATGAAACAAATAGAAATCCCATATGAACAAACGAAGGTAATGGACGAAATATATGCCCGAATATGAGAAATTTCGTGAAGACGACAAGCTACCTGACGCTGGACTCGCCAGCCGGATTGAGATTAAGCAGGCGTTTAAGATCCTGCTCCAAGGACAACGTATCGGAAGGGGTAGAGGTTTTCATTGGTGAAGCGGTAGCGGCAGGTGCTGATGTCTTGCGTTGTTTGGCTGCGACCGAGGAAGGGACAAAGGACATCATGCTTGTAAGAGGCTTCGCGGCAGACGCTGGAGGGCCGTTGGCGGCAGTTTTGCCGGGTCCAGGCATGTTGCCTCTCGTCTGATTGGAATCTGGGCGAGGTTGGTGTGGCTGTCGAGCCGGGGTCCTCTTGCGGTTGTTGGGGCTCTGCTGATAGTGTTGCACAAAAGGTGCTGATGAACGAGGCGCATTCGGGTGGCCTCCGTTGCCGTTTCCTGGTTGGATTCGAGAGAAAGCGTTAGGATCCATCATTTGAGCCGGAGGAACAGAAGGAAAACCCTGGAAATCGCCTTGTCCAACCATAGGAGACTCAGCTGAGATCTCAGTGCGAAGACCAGAGTTGCGTTTCTTTGCTGAATCGCCCTTCGCTGCTTTGAATAATGGGGAGAGGTTTCGGTTGCCATAGAAAAAGTCAGAGTCTTGGTTGGGTGGCTGTGTCTGCGGTGTGGTGGGCCCTGATGCATTTTGGGCAGGATGCTGGCCTCCATGGAAAGGTGACGGTGTTTGGCCTGAAAAGCCTTGCGGTCCTTGAGCATCTGGACGAGGCGGTGTTGCAGAAGGTTTTTTCTGCGACATTGAAAGCCGATTGAATAGGTCTTGCATAACGTCATTGCCGTTACCCTGCTGTTGCATGTCCTTTAATTGTGGGACCTGGTTGGGATCTGTAACGGAGCGGTGCGAGGCTGGTGATGCTACAGGGGGAGGAGACATGTGCGCGTGCTTGCTTTCACCATCAAGCTCTATGGGGAAAACGCCGTTCATGGAATGGTAAGAATCATGCTTGAAGTGCTGCGGTCTGGCTGCATCCACTGGGTTGAAAGCTCCGTACGATAATGGGCGTCCATGGTTGCCTTTGGCTCTCTCCGCTGCATCGGCCTTGAAAAGCAGATCCAATGGGGACTGTTCATCACGAGGGGGAACGGCCACCGGGGCACGAGAAGGAGAAGCAGAAGGACTTGGAGAAGCAGAATCAGAACTATCTTCGGGCGGAGGTGTTGGAGGACCAGCACGCGTCTTGGCCGGCACAGAACGAGAAAGAAACTTGGGTATAGGCAGAGCAGAAGGCGCAGGAGAGGCATGAAAAGTAGGTCCAGCGTAGGCAGCCTGGACCTTGGCCGGAGTAGCAGACGGGTTGATCGGAACGGGCTCTGATTCTGGAGGAGAGAAGACGCGGTCGATGGACGGGTGAGACTGGTTGGGCTTTCTCATGTTGCGCGGTCCCGAGGGTAGCTGCGCGTCCTCACCCGAGTAGGCCGCGCCTTCCGCGTGGGCAAGTTCAGCGGGCATCTTGCTCGGGGAGGCCCCTGCTCCATTGTGGTGATTCTGGTTGTAGCCATTGTGTGCGCGGTTGCCTCGCGGTTTCCGTTGCGACTGTCGGCCCTGGTTGGTGTGCGGTGCCGGAGCTGGGCTCTGCGGCTTGCCCCGAGGAGCGCGTGGAGAGGCAGTAGTCTGTGCCGTCGACATGTGAGGCGCTAGTTGTAGTGTATTGCTATGGGGTGAGTGCAAGTTATCTGGAGGGGCGCAGGCGGACGCTCTTGGTTCGTGATATGCAAGTGGGTTGGAAGGTGGGCGATGACGCGGTCTGTGTCTTTGTCTGTGTCTGATAAGGTAGGATTGGGTAAAGGTTAGATGTTGAAGTGGTCATATCCAGATTCGCGGGGTATAGATAGGCACGCGCCGTCGGGTGAATTAGGGCGAAGAGTGAGGGTGTCGTGAGCAGAGTCGGTCGCATCGACGGTGAACGGCGCGGAGGTGGCTGTGATCAAACAAGGCTGATCTCGGCAAGGCGCACTGACGATTGCGGCGACGTAGGGCTGAGTGGTTGGCACCTTGGGTATGATGGAAGCGGAAGTTTGTCGGACGCCGGTCTCGGGATCGTGACAACTGTTGGGGTTTCGACGTTTGTTCGTCTGGAAAGATTTTGGACGTTTAGCGAAATAATCGGTATTCTCGTTCATACGTTACGTCGTCCCAGAGTTGGTCGACGGGGCCGGTCTTGGCAATTTGGAGCTCGCAGCTGGAGCCTGACGCCTGCACACTGCGCCTTTACCTTGTAAACACACTGGCACCACCTTAACAGCACTTCGCCACTCGACATTGTTCTGGAAGCTGTGAGAAGTACTTCTTCGAACGCCACAACCTGCTCACCGCCCACGACCGCTCTCGCTTCACCTTGCGAGCTTCAACTTCAACCAAGTCCCCGCAACCCCCGCTACACCAATACACCAGACACCAATGGCGGACGTCGACATGGCAGATGCGCCCCCGGCGAAGACTAAGACGGGCAAGGCCAGTGCTGCTGGAGAGGGCGACAAGAAACGGTTTGAGGTCAAGAAGGTAGGCATTACACGATAGACGACAACGCAGGATGGTCAAAGCTAACATCACTCAGTGGAACGCAGTCGCTCTCTGGGCTTGGGATATCGTCGTCGACAACTGCGCCATTTGCCGTAACCACATCATGGACCTCTGCATCGAATGCCAGGCCAACCAAGCCTCTGCCACCAGCGAGGAATGCACAGTCGCCTGGGGCATCTGCAACGTACGTTCCGCGACAAGGCTTCTGTGGTTCATACTAACACATGGCAGCACGCCTTCCACTTCCACTGCATTTCACGATGGCTCAAGACCCGCCAAGTGTGCCCGCTAGACAACCGAGACTGGGAGTTCCAGAAGTATGGTCGATAAGCGCTGGCGAAAGCTGTAGAGAGATGGGTTTCAACAGGAACAAACATGGGTCTTGGTTTCATTCGGTCGTCCGGCGTTAGTAGGGCCTTCACAAAAGGGCTATGAGAGCACCAAGTAGCAGCATAGGCGGTTATCATCATCGAATCAGATTCCATTACGATCATGAAGTGTGTTCTGAGCATGCATTTCCTCCTTCTCTTGCTACATGCGACCAGCCAGCTATCCGATTTTCTGCCCGTCCACGTCGATGTTGTACTGTGGCGTTGAGTTGTACGGTGGGAGCCAGTCTTCGGGGTTCTTGTTGTAGAACGGCCACGGGGGTACGACAACGAGGAATGTGAGGGCGGAGCCGGCGAGGCCAATGTAAAGTGCTAGTCGAATGTCCTGCTGCAGGAAGCCAACGATGAATGCAATGATCTACACCAGTTAGCCTTTTGAACCGCGTCTTAGATAGAGGGATGCCATACACCAGCCGCTCCGAGCAGAACGGTACTCAGCATCTCTGCAAGCCTCTGGCCCTCGAAGTCCTGTTCGTGTTAGCCAATGTGTATAGTAACGCAGTAGCGTTGCTGCCGCGTACAATCTGGCCCTCGAACGCGTCGCGCGCTTGCTCTAATAACTGGTCTGCCATGCTGGTTGGATATGCTGGTTTGGGATATGTGTCCGTGGTGTTGCGACCCAGGGCGAGTGCAGTGCAGGTACCGGCTATTACTGGGGACTGTTACGCAGAGTCCTGCCTAACTGTCTTGGAGAGGTGGCATGTTCACGAGCCACACAGGCAACCTGGGAACGCAGGGGTCCGTAGCCGCACTAAACCTTACTAAGAACGCCTCATGGATTCACGCCCAAGACTGACGCAGCGACGATGTGGTACCTGGTTCCCAGCACGAAGGGCAAGAACCAAGAATAATTAGGCCGCGGAATCGACGGCAGCAGTTTCACTCGCGAACTCCCCACAACGGCTGAGTTCTGGACGCGTCACATGCACGTCTGGGAGCGCTTCTGCCCAATCAGCTTGGGCCAGTAGGCTCCGTCTGCACAAGCTTTTTCCTTGACCCATCGCTCAACCGCCCGTATTTGAGTCCCGCACCGTCCCTCAAACAACATTCCCACCGTCCGCCTGGACTCCCACCCACTGCACCTCCCATCGACTTCCAACCGCCTCACGATACAGACCATCACCAGTCGCAATCGCGCCCCCTTCATCTGTCCGGCACTTATCCCCGTGGACCGCCATCCACCACCGCGACTGATCGCTCAAGGGGTCTTTGTTTTTGCAATCATCCCCTTACACCGCACCTTCTGACGCTACGGCGTCCATATCCATACAAACCACCAAGTTGGCGGGACTCTACCTCGACAAGCTTTCCTTCATCCGCCCCTTGCTCGGCACAAAAGCCTGGGTATACGGAGGCGACCACAAGCCACCATAACTGGGTCTAACGACAAACACTACACATTCGCTACTGCATCACCGTCTTTACAACTCTTCCTATTCCCACAGAGGGTGTGGAAGTCTGGCTACCGGACTCTGTCTTCCATCGGCTTAGTGTAGGGGACGACCCTACGCGAAGCCATCGTCAAGTTGAGCGCGCCTTAGAGGTGAGCGCTCACAAGCGACTCGCCCGCTTCTGTGGTTCTTGCGCTGCAAGAAGTCGCCCAACACATCACCAATCTGGCTTAACCAAAGCACACGACATCTGATTCGGAGTCAAGCTCATCGCCGCCTGAGTCGCCAATATGACTGACACTCCGAGATCCGAGACCCAGACGAGGTTCAGCACCCCGGTGTCTGACCTCGACGACCACCGCCACCAGCCTGCATCTCTTCCACGAGCCGATGCTTCGTCGCCTCCTCGCTCGCGCCGACCAACTTTCGCAAGCGTCCAGGGCCAAGACCGACCCAACATACTTCTTCAAGTCAACGAAGCCCTTGAGGCAGACATTACTCGACGCGATTTCGAAAGCGCCGTAGTCGATGACGACCAACACTTGGCTCCCGACGCCTACATTCGCCGCGGCTCTCTAGCACACAGCCCTCAAGCCCGTCGAGAGACATTCAGGCGTCCGCGCGACCCGGCAATCGAGCGCCTGACTAGGAGCAGGGCATCTTCGACGACTTCGCGGTCCGTCTCTCCTCCTAACTCTGTCGATGCATTCGCTGGTCCTCGGCGCCGCGACCGTGCCAACACTCTCCAGAGCCACGCAGGTTCCGAGCTTGAGCTTGGATTGAACCGGACGCTTTCTCGTGGCACCGCGCGCCGACCAACCCTTAGTGACGAGCGCCCTGATCTGCCAAACGACATCGAAGTCGCGTCTGCGCACAGTTCAGCACAAGAAGATGTCTGCTTCCCTGTATCCGAGGATACAGGCAAGACTACCAGATTCGACTACGAAGAGCTGGAGGAATTTGTTGCAGAGGCTCACGACAAGACACCCATTGGCCAGCCTCTCCGTCACAAAGCGAGCGTAGCGTCTAATCTTTCTGCAAAGCCCAAGGTCTTCTCCGACCTTCGCCCCAAGTCAAGCCAGTCAGGAACACCCAAGACCGACAGCGACGTCTTGAGTCTGAAGAATGTAGACCCTGCGGTTCAAGAGAAGCTTGCCGAAGAAGGTCTCTCCCACGTTTTCGCAGAGAAGCAAACTCCGGAAGTAAAGACCAACCGCTGGACGTTCTTCTCGTCCGAATTGGACGACACGATTCATGCTGCCGAACTGGGCGGACTACTTATGCCTGGCGAACGCTTCCGTGATCTGTTTGACACACCATCAGACGGCGGCGTCTGGTGGCTCGATATGGTCAACCCCACAGAAGAGGAAGTGTTTGCCATTTCCAAGGCTTTCGGAGTGCATCCTCTCACTCGCGAGGACATTTGCATTCAAGAGCCGCGTGAGAAGGTAGAGCTGTTTCACCAATACTACTTTGTCTCGTTCCGCTCTTTCTTCCAAGCCGACAAGGAGTCGGAGGAATATCTGGAGCCCGTTAACTTCTATGCTGTCGTCTTCAAGGAGGGTATCCTGACATTCACCTTCTGCGAAAGCCCGCACACGCTCAACGTGCGCAAGCGTATCAGCCGTCTTCGCGACTACATCAATTTGAATGCCGACTGGATCTGCTACGCCCTTATTGACGACATTGTCGATAGCTTTGCACCTGTCATTCGAGGCATCGAAGATGAAGCTGATGCAATTGAGGACCAAGTCTTCACTGCACGCATTGAAGACTCACGCGCCATTCTTCGATCGATTGGCGACTGCCGCAAGCGTGTCATGCAGCTCCTGCGTCTCTTGGGTGGCAAGGCAGATGTCATCAAGGGCTTCGCCAAACGTTGCAACGAGTCGTACAGCGTTGCTCCTCGGGGTGACGTGGGCATGTACCTCAGCGATATCCAGGACCACGTCGTCACTATGATGTCCAACTTGGCTCACTTCGAGAAGATGCTCAGCCGCGCGCACTCCAACTACCTCGCGCAAATCTCCGTTGACCAAGTCATCCAAGGAAATGACAGTAACGCTACACTTCAGAAGGTTACGGTCATTGCCACAATCCTTGTTCCGCTCAACTTAATCTGCGGTCTCTTTGGTATGAACGTCAAGGTTCCGGGTCAGGACGGCAGCCTTGCGTGGTTCTTCGGCATTATCGGTGTCATCTGCCTCTTTGTTTCGGTCTGCTTAGGAGTTGCGAAGAAGATGCGTTACATCTGATTGGAATTTTTTGTGTTATCGTCCTGACTATGCTTTCATTGTTTGTCTTTCTTATGTTTAGTATTATCGGTTTTTCGTTTAGCACATGTATTAACGCCAGCGCTGGTGTACTGGGGGGTTGTCGTAATCCTGGGTCATGTCATACACGATCACGTCGGTTTTAGATGTACACTCTAGAATAGAAAAGTATTGTTGTTAAACGCAAGACCACTACATGCCTGGTTGTTTGCCATTAGTCACGATTACCATTAGATGCAAAAACAATGTCAAAAACGTGAGAATATGCAGACCTAGAGTCGTGTAAGAAACAAGCAAGCCTGGAATGACGACATTCGCGCGCCGGCATGGTGAGCTACGTAGATGTTGGTCGAAGCGATTGGTTTCTACCGATAGACCTAGCAAAAGACTACTGCACATTGCTGTTTCAGGTCAACTGTGTGCACGTTTATATTTGTGAAATAGTGCAGTATCAGTAGCCTATATTAAGGCAAAGGGTTGCATGGGCACACTCACATGACACTCCAGGATATGTCCATGGGTGACGATGCGGGTGATGATAGATAAGCCATAACTCTTCGCTATCACGCGAGCAAAGCGACCTTGGAACGCATCGCCGGTGACGTTCCGTACCGTTCCTATTCGTTCCGAGGTCGGAAGCAACGATGGCGAGGTTGCCAAAGACAGAACGCCCACCAACCTTTGGTGCTTTAACAGCAACTCTGCCGACGAACAAAGGGACATGGTGACGATGAATCGCTGCAGACAATGAGTGAGTACCACGGCCAAGGTTCCACTCGTTGTCCGCAAGTTCGGAAGCGGTGACTTAGGCTCTTTCCGAGGGGCGGACTAAGTGATCCTTGCTTCGGCGAGAGCATTCGATCATGCAGCGCCTCAGCCGACCGACTCCCTTAAGTACAAACTCTCACCCCCCCGCCTCTCTCTCACTCCTCACACATTTCGCCAAGACGCTCCCTGCACACCATATTCTCTCTTTTACTCGTACAAATCAACTCGACCGATTGCCTCCGCCGATACTGTACTGTTCCTGCAACACCATCAACACCACACACTTCAGCGAGAACCCCGGACCGACAAGGCGAAATGGCGGAAATGGCGCAGCGGATACTCATGAATGAGTTCAAGCAGCTGAGCAAGGAGAAGTGGACTAATATCGAGGTAAGTCCCGGTGACATTCCGTCGAAAGTCGGAGTCAGAGTGGCGATGCAGGAGCACCGAGCTAACCACGTCACAGCTCATCAACGAGAATGTCTTCGAGTGGAGTGTCGCCCTCATCGTCATGAACGAAGAGTCCATGTACTATGGCGGCTACTTCAAGGCTAAGATGTCTTTCCCGCGCAACTACCCGCATAGCCCGCCAGGTACGTCACTACCAATACGACGTTCCAAGGATGGAAGGAGTCGCGAAGCGCAGGGAAGAAACTAACGGCTGATCAGATTTCAAATTCATCCGCCCGCTCTACCACCCAAACATCTACCCCGATGGACGGCTATGTATCTCCATCCTCCACGCTCCCGGCGATGACGAGATGTCCGGCGAGACTGCTGCCGAGCGTTGGTCACCCGTACAGCGTGTCGAGACGGTCCTGATATCTATCCTCTCCCTATTGGACGATGCTGAGGTTTCCTCTCCCGCCAACGTCGATGCTGGGGTCATGTTGCGTAACAAGCCTGCGGAGTACAAGGAGATGGTGAAGAAGGATCTCGAGCTCTCAAAGGCGGATATTCCCAAGGACTTTGTCATGCCAACCCAAGAAACAGCATGGAAGCAAGAGAAGGATGAGGGCCAATTCGACATGAGCTGGGAAGACAGCGACGCCGAGAGCTTGGACTTTGGCGGCAGCGAGAGCGACCTGGACGAGGACCAAGAAATGGACTCCGACTTCGAGGCTGATGACGACGATGCGGAAGAAGAGGACGCAGACACCCCCATAAAGCGCTAGACGTTGCCCATGGACTGCAAATCCGAACCCCTCATCATGTGCGCGTCTCTGGCCCGCATGAAGGGGTCACTAAGGGGTGGGGCACTCTTATCCGAGCATTCGGGTCCTGACTATGGCACTATCGTGTCTGCATCGGCATCCTCTGGCCCGAACCCACACCCCAGTTACACGACATGGTGGACGTATGCGCATTAGTTCATCCGCATCAGCCTCACACCACCTTCTCCATCTTTCGATTCCTCGGTTTTCTTCCACATCTTCATTGTAAGCGCGGCGTTCGGTTCTGGTATTGGATTGATGGTTTTATACTTGCGACGGGCTTTTCTGCCTACGGCTTCGTCACTATTACAATGGCATTTGCATTGCATGGGAAGGGAGTTCTCAGGTCATTTTTCTATTACACGAGGCATGATTACTTTAGGTTTGCGACTTGCGGCGCAGGGGCTGCATGTGAATGGACGTAGATTTTGAAATGCATGGATTACAATTCTAGGCCAACAAGGACGACGTGTCAAGACTCATGATATACATGCGCCATGCAACAATCCTCTATAAACCAACTCCTCCGACCATATCCCTTACTTTCCAACATTTCTTCAGAAGTACAGGGCATAGGGGCGCGGCTACTGGGTTCTCCTTCAACCAGTTGGCCAGCTCTGACGATTTGGCCAGCATCAGAACTCAAGATTTACTAGAACTCAAGATTTACTGGAACTCTAGATGTCACGCCTGGTACTTGATGTGAACGTAAGACAGGTATGGTGTCTAGGTCTGAATGGACCGACAGATGGCATAACTTATTAGCGTGCAATGAGGACATAGCGTAACTACGTTCATGAGTGTGCTACCATGCCATGCCCATAGCTTTTCTCACCCTCTGCATGGTGCTTTCGGCAATTTCCTCTGCTTTTCGCGCGCCTTCTTCCGCATACTGCACTAGTTCCTTCTGATCTCCGCTCATCAATCCATGATATCGTTGCCTTATATCGCTGATGCCCATGTCAACGGTATCAGCGACCTTCTCTTTCAGCGCCCGCATACTCAGATCCTTCAAGTCATTTGCCAGGTCTTCGGGTGATGCAGCGATAGAGTCATCAAAATGATACATAAGATCTATCAGGTTCGACACACCAGGTCTGCTTTCACGATCATAGCTGACTCCTTCAATTGAGTCTGTCAATGCTGTCTTCAGCTTTGCGTGTATTTGCTCTTTTGAGTCTGTTATCATGATGCGACTTTTTGGCTTCGGATCGCTCTTGCTCATCTTTTTTGTTGGTTCAGTCAAGCTCATGACTCGTTTGGCAGGACTGAGAAGGGTTTGCGGAACGGTCAATAGAGGTCGTGACTCTGAGTAAACGTGATTGAATCCAACAGCTAGCTCCCGCGTGAACTCTAGGTGCTGGGCTTGGTCTTCGCCGACTGGGACATGGGTGGTGTTGTAGAGGAGGATATCAGCGGCTTGGAGGACGGGATAAGAGAAAAGACCAAGTTTCAGGGCGTCTTTGTTGTTTGAGGGGTCGAGTGGGGAGGCATTAGCTGGGAGGGAGAGTTTGCTCTAAAGACGGTATTAATATTACGCCTCTCCAAGCCTGTTTTCTGCTGTCGCATACCTTCCACTGGGTCATCCGTCCCAGGTAGCCCATGCTTGCACCACAGCTGAGAATCCACATGAGTTCGGCATGCTGCTTCACGCTGCTTTGCGCAAATATGATGCATCTCTTGGGATCGAGTCCCACTGCTAGCAGACTAGCCAGCATCTCTTTTCGCCATCTTGCCAATTCACTGGGGTCCTGTTTTATCGTGACGGCGTGCAGATCGACTATGGAGAACAGAAGTGTGGTGTCCGGAGATGCTTCATCTTGAAGCCTCACCCACTGTCGCAGTGCGCCGAGATAGTTTCCTAGATGTGGTACTCCGGTGGGCTGGATTCCAGAGAATATCACCTTCTTCTGTCTGTCACTGGCATCATGTCGCCGTGGTGGAGTGACGGAGTACTTGCGCAGACAAGTCGAGCATATACGGAAAGGCGAGGGCGCTGCACGCTGCAGCGGTCGAAGTGAAAACATTGAAGTTGGACGGTTGGGTCAGAATCGGAATCGTTGTTGCTCAGCCACCAGAAAGCGCGGCCGGGGTCTTGTAGCGTCGTCATTGTGGCACTGCCGCCCGCCAACAACGACTCGACCGCGCCCAACCAGTAACTCCATCTCCATTGATTCCCGCGGCTCTCCCCACAACACCACGACTTTCCACTCACGACCCTGCTTCGTGCACACCCCGCTATACATCGTTTCTCCCCACACACCAGAGCGACCACACCGCAATCATGTCTTGGACCGGTAAGGAGCCCCTCGACGATGATCTAGGAAGCCGCCGGCTTACAAGACGCAGGGTTCAAGAAAGGCGTCAATCGCGCGACGACGCAGGTTCTTATGAAGACTGGCCAAGTCGAGCGCACAAATGACCGCGACTTCGAAACTGAGCAGCGGTACGCTTCTTCACCCGCAACCCGTCTTCTCCCTGCCAGGAAGAATACATGCCACATGAACATGAACAACACTAACGACATGCCAGCCGCTACCGCACCATGGAGACCGCCGCGAACAAGCTTCAGAAGGAAGCAAAGGGCTACTTGGACTCTCTGCGCGCCATGACCGCCTCACAAATGCGCATCGCCGAAACCATCGACGCCTTCTATGGAGATGCAGGAACAAAAGACGGCGTGTCGCGCTCTTACAAGCAAGCCGTGACCGATCTAGACGCCGAGACAATCAAAGCCCTCGACGGCCCTTACCGAACCACCGTCCTAGACCCCATTCAGCGATTCTGCTCCTACTTCCCCGACATCAACGCCTGTATCACAAAGCGCGAACACAAGCAAATGGACTACGACCGCATGCGTGCACAAGTCCGAAAGCTCACCGACAAGCCTGACAAGGATGTCACCAAGCTACCGCGCGCTGAAAAGGACGAACAATTGGCCAAGGCCGCGTACGACCAGCTCAACGATACCCTCACCACCGAACTTCCCCAACTTATCGATCTGCGAGTGCCCTACTTAGACCCAAGTTTCGAGGCGCTGGTCAAGATTCAGTTGAGGTTCTGCGCGGAAGCATACTCAAGAATGGCGCAGGTACAGCAATATCTGGATGCAAACACAAGAGATCAGTATGCACAGGGTGAGCTCGACGCACGGGTGGAAGAGGTGCTACAAGAGATCCGGGACTTGAGCATTGCGGGTACCGTATAAGAGGTTGGCGGAGACGACATGTTTTCGTGTTTCGTGTGTGGTAATTCTCTGCGGTGTCAGAATCATCGTTTTTGCGGCATTGATTTGGTTGTATAAGGACAAGCAAAGGAATTGAACCATGATTTCACTGTTCTCAATGATCAACGCCTTGATGTTGACGTAGCACATGCAAGGGGCCTTGGCTTGTCACTGCAATCCCCACTCATTCCGCGTATCGATAGTCAGCAGCTCAATCTGTCTTCGCTGATTGCATAACCATGCCACGACGTTGACGTCCGCTAGATCACCTCCAGGCTTCGTCCCATAATTAGGGCTTGATCAGAATGTAGACCTGATTTCTCAACAAGCAAACATAAGTGGCTTGCATCCTGCTGTAATGATGTTTGTAGGCACTGTTAGTAGAGTAGAGTGGCATTGGACTGAGTTTGGTGAAGAGGGTTTGATGATCTTTACAATACTGCTACGTGGCTTCTGCTGTGCTAGAACTGTTCAAGCGTGCTTTATGTCTTTGGAGACTGTGCTTGAGTACGGAGATTTACTAGATTTACTGCAACATCAAGCCATCGGCACGTTTGAAAGATCTGCTTTTGGGTTCAGTGTAAGTATCAAACATTACTAGTTATTGAATAAATGAATGATATGTATGGAGTGAAGAAGTTCAGAAGGCCGTTCGGAATAGACGACCTAGCCTGAGCAATTAAAGATCAGGGATGGAGTAACACGAAACAAAGAAACAAGAGCACAGAGTTCTTGAGACTATTGCACATATTGTCGTTGTGATTTGCTAATGTTTGTGTGGAAGCAACAGGATGTCATAAACATAAAATTTTTGAGATCATTTACAGAAACAACTAATTGTTCGTTCACTTACCAAGTCCAGATGTAACAAGAATCATAAGTTTCGAGCCTTTTACAACGTTGTTCTCATCCCCCCATTCACGTCGTGTGACGTACTTCCCATCTTCCAATGCAGTCATTGTCTCGCTAGATAAGTTAGTATTCATGTTTCAGTTCGCATATTGTGTACGCCTATGTGTTCAACGGTGTGAGGGGATGAATATGTGATTGATGCTTGTCAGAGAACAAGCCAGACTCGGATACATGATATTGCTCGCAAGCGATTCGCAGAAACCCACTGCCAAGGAGCGCAGTATGTTACCCAATCTGCTTCCTTATGGGCAAGTAATCATGAAACGTAAGGATACCTGCCTCTTCTTTCGTACATCGACACTGTCATGAATATGATCCGTTACTCGTAAGCCTTCGTCCATGCAGCGTTTCCAAGCCGCAACAGCCGCACGCTTTGAAAAGCCCGGTCTTTCCGTCTCCCGCACAGCAGAGGGCGTATTCCGAACTTCGTTTTTGTTATTATGATGTCGTCGTGCGGCTGTCAAAGAGGTGTTAAGCTCGCAACTGCTCTACGAGGCATGAGGCTTGCCAGCTGAGTCGGCCTTGGCGCGAAGGTCGGCGGCGGTGGAGCCTGATGCGGAGAAGTAGCGAGAGAAGACGGGCTGGAGGAAAGAGCGGAAGACCATCTGAGCACCACTGCAGATTGTTAGCTTACATCATAAGCGCCACGAGAGACACTTACGAAGTCTGGGGGAGGGCCATCCAGAGGATCAGGACAAACTTGAAGGTGTAGTAGAAGGCTGGCAAGGTCAGACGTAAATCGTGTACACTAATCCTGGTGGACTTACGGAACCAGTAAACAGCGCTTACAGCGCTCTCGAAAACGGTCAGGAACGCAAAGGTCACCCAGTACTGTAATATCACGTTAGCCTTGTTGTGGAGCTTGAAATGGTCACAGTATGGCCAAATGTCTTGCCAGCGATAAGAAAGTGGGGTATACGTACGGTCAACCACTGAGTGTCATCAACCTTGCTTGCGCTGAATAGAGCCTCGAGCGAGTAGTAACCGGGAATGATGAATCCGGCAATGTTGACGAGGAATTCTCCAGCAATGTTGAAGAAGATGAGGAAGAAGTAAAGGCCGGCAAGACCGAGGACCATGTAGACCTTGGGGACCGACGTTTGCTTCTCAAAGTTGTTGAGTGCGGGGTACTTGGACAGCTGGAACACAACATGGTCAGTATACGTGGTTTTGTACAAACACTATTGCGATTGCGACTTCTCATCAAAAACACCTATACAAGTCGTATTTTGACAATTGTGCCATGTGCGGAAGCGAGAGCGCTTACCTCCTTGTCGAGCTGCGACAGCTGGGCCTGGGCTCTATCCTGGACAGACATGTTGAGGGCTGTTTGGGGGTCGAGTGTGGTGGGTTGCAAAGGGTTGAGATGCAATGGATTATGGTGGAAGAAGCAGAGGGGCTGCAATGTGTTCAGTAGTTTGGGAGGAGCAGGAACGTGGAGCCTGGAGATTGTGGGATGGAGGAAGTGGGCTCGTCATCGCTAAATACGTCACCGCCTTTCACGAGCCAGCCAGAGCGCTGCAGTTGCATGCCGATGCGACAGAATCGCGAGCATCGTCTTGTGTTGCGACGAGGCCAGATCCCAGATGGCGACGATATTGCATTCACTCATCTCTTTTTCTCTTACATTGGCAATTAGAAAGTAGTGCGATTGCACGGGCGTTATGACGATAGTCATGTGACTATCATGGTCCAAGCGCGCCGGCCAGTCTCCGTTGCTGCAGGTGCGACCGAGTTCAGACGAAAGCGTAAACATCCAAATCTTATCCCATAACAAACCCGCTCGAGGGCGACCGACGACGCCGGCGACATCTTTTGGAGCTGGATATTCTTCCCCGGAGCATCCTACCACGTTGGTGACATCTTAGCCGACAGGACAACGTGTTGAGCTAGTCCCTGGCCCAAACAAACAAACCCGCCAACCCCGAAAACAAGCTGAGATTCGACCTACGCGCGAGCAGCTTCGCCAATATACTCCTTACACCTTGGTATCCCTAGAGTTCTCGTCGCTTGTTCTCTACACTCTCTCGCCTGTGTTGTCGCCATCTCCGTGCCGTTGCTATCGCATTGTTTTGGTGTAAACAGACGGAAAATCTGCCAGCCGGCATCCGCATCATGACCGACATCCGCCGATCACGATCAAATACGTCAATGTCTACTAGAAGTAATCGCCCTCTTTCTCGCGCGTCGACGACGAGCGTACATTCATTCGAGCAATTCCAGCAACCACAACAGCCGCGGCCCAGCCACTTTCCCCAACAACCACAGTACCATGCTCCATTCACGACCAGTGAAGCACTACAGCCTGCTCTGCTTCAGGCTGCACAACAAGTTAGCGCGCAGGACCAGCTTATCAACATGAGTTTGGAGAGTGTCCAGCAGTACCTTGGCTACCCAGCCGACCCGACCGCGAGCCACCCCCAATCGAGCGCCCAGCCCGCACAGCCAGACCACCACGCCTACCAGAATTCCCTCTCCCAACATTCACAGCATTCACAGCAACACAGCTTCATGGCGCCACCGATGGATACCGAAGACAAGAAGAAGAGGCCGTCAACCTCAGGCGCAGCTACCAATGATAAGGAACTGCGTCAGCTGTTGAACCAGAATGAAGGCCGTAACCTGAAGGAGGTTGCAGCTGAGGTTATCCAAAATGATCGAACATCCAAGGCAGAAAAGTCTAAACAGCTATTCGCCATGTTATGGTAGGTATTACGCGTCCATCTTGGAAATGTGCTAACGCTTCCCAGGTTACAGTCCGTCTGTCGTGTCGCGAAGACATCGGTCCCACGCAACCGCGTCTACTCCAAGTACGCAGAGCGCTGCGGTACTGATCGCGTTATCCCCCTGAATCCGGCGTCTTTTGGCAAGCTTGTTCGCGTCATTTTCCCTGGTATTCAGACTAGGCGCCTCGGTGTTCGCGGAGAGTCCAAGTACCACTACGTCGATCTTGAGCTCATCAACGACAACGATAACGGTGAAGAGGCACGTCGGGGCAGCAACGGTCCTGCTGCGCACCATGCCTTGAAGCGTCAGGCTTCAGGGACACCGAGACTCAATATGGAGTACGTCCATTCAACGTACCATGTCCGTGTATATGCTAACAACCTCTAGTGCCATCCCACGACTACCTGCAGACAGCGCACAGTTTCCTCCACGAGAAGCACGTGTGGAGTCACAGAGTAGCTATTACACTCCGGCCTCATCGCGCGGCGTTCTATTTACCGACATCTACTCGTCTCAGTTCCACCCTTCGCATACACGTACCAAGATTTCGTACGAGCACGAGCTCAAGTTCCCAACAGCAGACATCCTCGAAGCCCCTGATGCATTCGTGGTGGAGTTGCCGGATATCAAACCATACTTACCAGCACGCACCGATCCCGATTCTGCCGACAACCTTGTTGCTATGTACCGATCGCATGTTGTCTCGTTGGTGGACTCAGTGCGCTACTGCAAGGAGAAGCAATTCTTCCGCCTCTTTGGTACTTTCCATGGGACATTGACTGTACCGGTGCAGAAGCTCTTTGCTTCGCCCGAACTGGCGCCGTGGATCAAGGAGTGCGACTGGATGATGTACCAGAAGATGATCCGCAATGTCTCTCAGCTGACTCTCCAAGTGGCGCCGCCGCCAGTTCTGAAATTCCTCGACAACGTTGCGAAGACGTTGCACGCACACATTACTGCCAAGTTCGCGTCCCTCCCCGTACATGTACTTGAGGCAAAACTTGAACCTGCTACACTGTTCGCCCACCTTCTCCGACAGATGCTCCGCGTCAATTCCGCTGCGCACGCGGCAGCCGTCATGCTCACTGCAGAGAGCCACCGCACTCAGATGTTTGCCGACTGGCTCCAACACGTTAACATCAAACGCATCATTGCGAATGAGTTACCTGCGTCTTGTGCACACGAAGAAGTTTACAACATCCTAACCACTGAGATCCGATCGATGCTGGGTCCCCTCCCACAGGAGATCCAGCTGCCTTCTGGTTCGATACATCGTGCAGCGTACCCTGACCCACCCGCCGATCCATCAGAATCAGTTATTGATCGCATCGCCGCTTTTCTAACACGTCTACCATCCCGCTTCCCTGGTGCACACGCTCGTACAATAATGCACTGCATTAGTGCACTTGGTTCAGCTGCCATACGGGAGATCACTGTCGAGAATGGCATCAGTTTCCAAGGTTGGTGGCTTACCAAGGTCTTCGTGGACGAAATGGCACAATGGTTAGCATCGATAGGTGGTTTCCTCGGTCATGCACCGCCAGACTGGAGCTCCTCCAACTACTCGCCTGTAATTGGTGATTCTCTCAATGCCACCATGACCAACGGCGGCAGCGGTAGCAACAACGAAAGCCGGTATAGCAGCTTGGAAGCCGACTTCGGCCCAGATCAGTCTTTCATCTCCAACGCTAGCCATGTCACAATCCAGGATGCCGGGTCAAATCAGGAAGGTGAGTTTTTCCGCTCACAACATGGCCTCACATGGTAGTTGACTAACGCAAGACCATCAGTCAATGCTGGACGATTTGCTCAACCATCATCACAATACAACATGAGCTTTCAGTACGAGTACGACATGAATCCTTCACAACAAGAGCCGAACCACGACGATAGTGGCATAGGTCTTGGCCTTGGTGTACAGGAAGACGGTATTGACGCCAAGTTTGCGTCACATCTATCTTCAGCACTCTCACAGAGCGTCAGCTAGCCTGACCGTTCTTGCTTTTCGGACATCTTGATTACTTACCTATGCGTTCATGACGTCTCTGAAGTCACGACTAACGACTAACCGTGCTTGTCACGGCCTGTTAATATCTCTTAATTCCTTGTACTTTAGGGTCGCGGACGCAATCATGGATCGGTGTTGATTGGATTAGGTTGGCGTTCTTGCTTCCGCATTTCTGGGTTTGCAATACTGGCGTTATTGGGTGATATACCGCCTGCAAGGCCTGGGTTGGTGTTAAATGCAGCACTCTGCGATTCCTCCATGCAGAGTTGAATTGAATATTTACCTTAGGGTAATCGCAACGACATGCTTTCGTGACCAATTAAAAGAGGGCAAAAGCTTAGTCGCTTTCAGATTCACCAGGCGGGCCACAAAAACGTATCCCACCAAACCAATGACTAGAGATGCTATTGACGACTTTTGTCCGGGCTTCAGTGCGATTACTAAGAACACTTCTGCAAGGCAGGCATGGTACTATAATGTATATGCATTCGCTTCCACAAGTAAGTGCTTTCAATAGACACCCCTATAACTCATCCTCAATCTTGACTACGTCCATTTGTTTCCAACTTTAATGCTAACGTTTCACTTATGATTTGTAGCCCCGTCCGTTACACCAGCTGACATAAACATTCAACCTCTCTAAACGGTCAACGTCGGCACTCTACCGTTGCCGCTAGCACAACCCTCCTCAGTCGCCTGACCTCTTCGATCTGCGAGAAAGAGTTAGAACTTCGACATGCAGTCTTTGTCGATCGCGACCGGCCGTCGCACGACAAAGGATCACACGGTGCAGTCTCACCGCTCGTTCATTGGGTTTTAGGAGTCGCGATTACCTTGGCATGAGATGCCTACATACTTGGCGTTGTGGCGATATCTTAGAGTAAGGAGAATATCACTATAACCGCGCTTGCAATATGGTCGTTTAGAAATGTAATGAAGCAACATCATTCGATGATGCGGTAATATAAACTATGACTTAAAGGTAAAGTATCGTAACAAGAAGAATACTGCTAATCGTGTCGTGGTCGACTAAGCACTAGAAAATGGAAAAAACTCAGACTGACCCCCTTCATGCGCGGAACCGCAAGCACGAGGAGGCATTATCAAAATCCTACTTTCTTCCCCATGACCTCCTTTTTTTGCCAAAGTACGTCTTGCAGACGTCTTGGTTTGCACTAGCGTCTAGTCCTGCCGCGGAGGTCGGAACCCATTGCTTGTAGACCAGGTAACTGTAATCCCATCGTGGGTCATTGAGTTGTGTCCTCCATGTCCAGAAGATCCAGCCGTTGGTCTTTTCATAGAGTCTCTGCTGAGCGATGAACCACTGCTTGTAGAACGGAATGTTGTTATCGTTCTTCCAGTCAAATTCGGTAGTGTACTCATTGGCAACGGTAAGACTCCATTCTTGCACGATCTTGGGATTATCGCCATCGGTCTGACGGTTGTCTGTGTAGCACGTGTAGTACATGTAGTCACCTTGGGTGGCGCTGGGGTTGTTGGAGGTTACCGCTCCGCCGACGTAGTTGTGATCATCAAAGATTATCTTGGAGTCTGATGGGAGGTTGGACTTGGGATTGCCGGCACCCCATTGTGAATCCATAAACTGGACGTGAAGGCGCTGGTCATCGGAGATACCCAAGGAATTCTCAGCGTTGCGGACAGCAGCAAGAGCTTGTGGGTAGTATTTTTGCGTCAAGGTATCTTTCTCAGCCTGTGGCATACCACCTTTGTCACGTGAGGTCTGCGGCTCGTTGACGACCTCGATGATACCGACAGTGGCTCTATATGAAGGAGTGTTATGAATGCGTTTGGTCATCCAGTCGAGCCACTTTGTAGCGCGGTCGTAATTGGCTTGGGAGAAGAAGCCTGGAAGGTATGCTTCAGGAAGACACTGCAATAGACATAAGCATTGACTCAAGATAGATCTAGTACTCGAAGACTTACCTGCCCAGTGAACGCATCGCCCACCTTTTGCGAACCAGGTGCACCGTGTAGGTCAATGACCACGAACATACCCAGATCCGCAGCTTTCTGAATAACGGCATCAAGGTACTTCAGATCCATCTCAGGGAAGTGCTCGCCGCTGCCTACCAGGCTGTGAAGACTCCAGTATCCGATTGGAATACGAATGGTGTTCAGACCAGCATTATGGATATCTTGTATCATGCTTGGAGTGATCCAGCGAGAGTAATGACCGTTGAAAGCAGTGTTTGCTTGAGACTGGCCAAGCTTATTGACACAGTCGAATTCGGAGCAGGAGTCACCACAGCCCATGTCTGACCACTCTTGGTTCATCATCCATGGCTCTGACAGTAGCCAACCGCCAAGGTTGACTCCACGAATCTTCCAACTCGGAAGTGAATGGGCACGTTTGCTCAAATAGTTGCTGGTGCGGTTGAAGGCTGGAAGTTCGCGGTCCGCAGGCATCCAAGCCTGGACACCGGCTGCAAACAGACAGGTTAGAAGAGTTGTACTCTTCATGATGAGGCGGGGTTGAATATGGGGTATCTAAGTATAGAAGAGAAGTTGCTTTTTCCCACCTGAAACAGGAAAGGGTGCTCGGACTTGAACTGCTGGAATGAATGTCCAATTGCTTGACTGTTGCACTGTGCAACTGGAGGACTATATAACTTTTTCACGGATCTTCGACTGATCGTGCTAAGCGGCACGAAGACACCACGTCGTCAATCCACATGGGGCAAATTGCCAAAGGGGCTCCTGGCTGACGAAAGAGGCGCAAGGCCGGCCATGCAATCTAAGATACTTCACCGGTCCGGTGTTCGAGTTTGCAAATCATGATGGGGTTGCTAGCCCCCAGAATGGACCACATCGTCCGAGGATCTTCTGGATATCCTGTAAGCCGCTGAAGTAGACCAGGGTAGAGCTCATAACGTCGTATGAAAGCAGGCAATGGAGTGACATCGTTCGTTCTCCTTCACGAAGATCAGCTGTAGTAGTCATGAAGTTGATGTATAGTACGCTGCTAGCAGGATCAGGCGACCACGAAGACAATGCGAGGTGGAGCGACACGGCTCGTTCACTGGCGATTTGCCTCGTCGCCTGACACCACCACAGCTTCGTGAGGTTCGGAAGAGTTAGGAAGGGGCTAAAGATATTCTGGTACACGTACAGTCAGCGACCAAGTTAAGACCGTAAGAAGAAGGAGGTGTAACAAATCTTTCGGCTAAATCCAAGTCCGAAGAGCAGTGAATGTAGAATAGCTCTTATTCGCTACTAGCAAGAAGCGTGGAAATTGCGATGGCCTAACCGAACTGAGGCGGTTTCAAAACCAGAAGCGGAAATAAGCTATTACAAGAACTGGAGGTCTGAGAGTTTCTCCTTCACCACCCACATAGCGGCCCGTTGCGCGGATCTTTGCTCAAATAGTAGACACACCTCGCTAATTTGGACACCTTTTTGCTACTTCCCGTCAGAACAAAAGCTTCCGAGAAAGATGCAATACTAGCGGTTTGACCAAGTCGATACTATTATGAGATAATGTACCAAACTCATTACTTTCTCTCAGCTTCTCATCTGGGTAATGTCGGCGACCACCATCATTAGCACGATTACCATGAGTGTTCATACTCGGTCACCGGCACTGTCCTTCCGCGACGGGCCGTCATAGCGTTTAGGTTTCAAAACGGTTTTGTATCGACAGCGAAGAATGTGCAAATCTGCAAGTCATGCTTGTGGAAAGGCTGCCTAGTTGGTAACCCAACGGCTGCTACATGGCGCCAGTCGGGCATGCATGCCTCCTGCGATATCACCAGGTAACGCTTGCTCGATAATCAAGCTTCACCCCGCGGTCTCATGCACCAGCGTTCTAGATGAATGCTACTCCAGATGGCCAAGATGCAGACTACACTTTAGTTGGCAGAATTAATCTCGAGCCGCTTGCCTGGTATTCGCCCTCACCACTCAGGGCTCTGTTGCGGTCAACACAGTAGTCTAAAGTCACGCGCTTACCGCCGTTCCTCCGGGGGAAGGTATCCTGATCGTCCTCGTTACCAGTGTCAAGCGTGGTTTTGAGGTCTCGTGTTCGCCTGCCGTGGGTCTAAAGATCTGAAGCGTTAGCCTCGGCAAATATACTCAGTACTCTAACACCTCCATGCCGTGGTGTCGTATTAACCAGATGGAGGGTAGTTGTTTGTAGAGTCACGGATGGTCCCTGCAGGCGGGCGCTTAGGTAGGTTGTATGGGGAAAGCTAGACTAAAGGGGCAGGTTGGGTGTACCTGAGTCGTGTGACGTCACTTACTTGGCAGCACCGGGCAGATCTTTGCCGGTCGAGGCCGATTTCGATGTCTTCCCCAATGTGTTCCAGGAAAAACCAGCAACCTGGTCTGAGGACAACCAAGTCGATCAAGAGGGAGACTAGAAAGACCTGTAAATTCTAAACATCGTCTCATGACCTGTCGCAGATCCGTGACTGCAATGTCCTCGACGAATATCCGGAAAGATTGGCAAACTTTCTTCTTCTTCTTTTTTCCAATAGTTTATTGATGGCCTATTATGGCCATCGTGATCGAGTGGCGTCATCGAGTCTTCATCGTACACTCCATGGGTGTTATCAGTCGCGCAACGAGTGACGGATAACACTCGTCATTCGTGTTAGAATGGTCTCTGCTGCGAATGTTGAAAACCTTGTTATGGTTTCGGAGACAAGGCCAGTTTTCAGGAAGCTCACCACCATTCTTTCTTGCGGAAGATATGCCCCCTCAGAGCCAATAGTAAAATCCAATGTGAAGCGCTTGTTCCGAAGAGCAGTCTGATGTCCTCTCCGCTGACATCCTCACTCGATAGTTGGAATGAACTTTACGACAACCTGGAATGTCACGTTGACAAGGTGAGGTGAGAAACAAGGTTTAGTATCTTGTGTCCGGGAGTAACGCCTCGATGATGAAATACCAAGTCCGAAGCTTGATACCTCTCCCCATAATCGTTGTTAGTAGACTTCAGCACTATAGTGTGATATCAGTAAGAAGAGGATTGGTACTGTACAGAACTCATTATATCGCTTGACCTTCTGAAGAGACATCGCATGTTTGTTGTTGGTACGAGATAGAGCGCAGGTGGTACCTTGAGTGGTTGGCAGTCCTGTAAGGATGCAAGGCTGCTTGCGATATCAGTACTGCGAACACACGGTTCCTAAACCTCCAAGCGGAACTCCATCTCATGGCATATGAGCGCATTTCGTGTTCAACAGTTTACGCCACAGCGAGACAAGAGGGATATGGAGACTCTTGACCCTTTCATTAAAATATTGTGAGTCTACGCTGGGACGCGTCAGATTTCGGTATCATCCTGAGTTCGAGGTAATAGTCAATTCTCAGAGACGAAATATGGCGATGCACAAAATATCTTCCAGGCTTCCAAGAACGCTCGATTTGATGTCTGCGAGGAAGTAGACCCGGGAGATATGGAGTTCGGATAGATCGTTCGCACCTTTGGTGGTCTCTTGTAAGTGAAAGAGTTCTTGAGCGATGAATGTAGCGAGGAGACTGATGAAGACGATGATGCGATTGAAGAAGTTGAGTCGAAAGAAAACATGGCGAAGAGATGGAGACGGATGCAGAAGGGTAGGGAGTACCATATGACTGGTGGTTGTAACCTCCTGGCTTTATTATGAAGAGATGTTTGCTCGAGGACGCAGCTTGGATCCGCCATGTTACAAGGTCTGTAATCAAAGTTAGCGACTATGGCCACGTTACAAGACCACGTTCAGGTCGACCTTCCGATCCATATCCTGAAGAGTCTCATGTAGTTGCTTTGCTGTATTCTGAATCTGCGATAGCGGATTGACAGGCCGAAGAATCGGACCTTCTTGTCCGACACGAGACGTCATGACCGTCTACCCACAATGTTTTGTCGGTTGGACCTACCACTTCAAGATGCCGCGATAGCACTCATTACTCTTATGAAAATAACGTGATATAACAGGCAGCGTCCGAAGATGGTAGCTATTGCACAAGCGATGCATCAAACTGAATTGCCCAGAGGGCGACGTGCGTGGAGAAGTGGGTCAGACTAACTGAAACTGGCGCGATAGTCCCGCGGCCTCTGCTTATCGCGTCGATAACAGCGTTTGAGACCGCCAGTTGACAGTTGGAAATATTATAATGCAACAATGACTTATCTGATTGGCGAACGAGCAGCGGTTGAGTCAATAGACATACGTTTGAGATTGCCCTGCTGAGCCGTTGGGTCATTGATCTGTCACGAAAGTATAAAGACCCCGCTGGACCCTGATAGCTTCGAACAGTAAGTCTGCCTCAACGACCTCTACAACAACACATCTCTGCAATGGCCCTCGATCGACTGAAGCAAGCAGCGTCACACATAACGGGAATTGGAGAACCTCCACACCCGTTCGATCCCTTGAGTGAATCCGAGATTGAGCGCGCAGTCGCTATCATCAGAAAAGAGCACAGCGATGTGTTCTTCAACGCCATCACGTTGTTGGAACCGCGTAAGACGGAGATGATGAAATGGCTAAAAGACCCCGAGCACACACCACGACCACATCGAGTTGCCGATGTAGTCTGCATTGGCCGCGGAAGCAAGGTGTACGATGGACATGCAGATTTGACTGAAGGCAAGATTGTCACATGGGCATTGACTGATGACGTGCAACCACTTGTAAGTCGAGAAGAAAACTCAATGCACGGGACCCTCCTTTGACCTAGATCCAGATTACTATGGAGGATTTGCAAATAGTAGAGACGATTGTGCGGAAAGATCCGAAGGTTATCGAACAATGTGGCATAATCGGTATCCCACCGGCGGACATGCACAAGGTCTACTGCGACCCGTGGACTATTGGCTACGATGAACGCTTCGGCACCAAAGTCCGTCTTCAGCAAGCCCTCATGTACTACCGTCCACACGTTGATGACTGCCAATACACGTACCCGTTGGATTTCTGCCCTATCTATAACTCCGATACCCAAGAGATCATTCACATTGATGTTCCACCAGTCCGAAGACCTCTCAACCAGGCTCCACCGAACAACTATCATGCAGCTGCTATCGAAGCCGAAGGTGGGTTCAAGACCGATTTGAAACCCATCAACATCACACAGCCGGAAGGCGTCTCATTCAAACTTGATGGGCGATATATCAGTTGGGCGAACTGGAAGCTGCATATTGGCTTCAACTACCGCGAAGGCCTAGTCCTGTCCAACATCACGTTCAACGATAAAGGCACTGTTCGCGATACCTTCTGGCGCCTCTCACTTGCGGAGATGGTGGTGCCGTACGGTAATCCAGACCATCCACACCAGCGCAAACACGCCTTTGACCTTGGAGAATATGGTGGCGGATACATGACCAACTCGTTAAGCCTGGGCTGTGATTGCAAGGGCGCAATCCACTACATGGACGCAGCATTTGTCAATCGCGCCGGCCAGGCAACGACCATTAAGAACGCTATTTGCATTCACGAAGAAGATGCCGGTATTCTGTTCAAGCACACAGATTTCCGCGATGATAGCGTTACTGTTACTCGTGCTCGCAAACTCATCATCTCACAGATCTTCACTGCTGCGAACTACGAGTACTGCGTATACTGGATCTTCCATCTAGATGGAACCATTCAACTGGAGATTAAGCTTACCGGAATTCTGAATACATATGCGATGCTACCGGGCGAAGATTTGAAAGGCTGGGGAACGGAGGTCTACCCTGGCGTGAATGCGCATAACCACCAGCACTTGTTCTGCATGCGTATAGATCCAAACGTGGACGGCCCAGAGAACACTGTGTTTATGGTGGACGCAGTACGTGGCGAAGGCGAAGTCGGCAGTGCGGAGAACAAGTACGGCAACGCCTTCTACGCGAAGAAGACAAAGCTCAGCACCCCTGAGCAAGCGGCGACTGACTACAATGGCGCCACGAGCAGAACATGGGAAATGACCAACACCAATAAGCTCAACCCGTATAGTAAGAAGCCGGCTTCTTATAAGCTGGTGAGCAGGGAAGTGCCTGATCTGCTACCCAAGCCCGGAAGTTTGGTGTGGAAGAGAGCGGGTTTTGCGAGACATGCAGTGCATGTCACCAAATGTAGGTCTCATCTGGAGATCGCGTACAAAGACATAAACTAACGTTTTGTAGACGATGACACGCAACTCCACCCAGCAGGCCGTCACGTCCCGCAGACCTCTGGCGAACCGTCTCAAGGCATCCCCGCCTGGATCGAGGCTAACCCCCACGAGAACCTTGACAATACTGATGTCGTCTTGTGGCACACATTCGGAATTACACATTTCCCATCGCCAGAAGACTTCCCCATCATGCCTGCTGAGCCGATGACGCTGTTGCTGAGACCTCGCAATTTCTTCACACGCAACCCTTGTATGGATGTTCCCCCTAGCTATTGCAGCGTTCCGAGCGGCGTCAAGCAGGGCAGCACATTGGTAGATAAACTTTCTCGCCTGGCGTTTGGAGAGGAGAAGAAGCCTGAAAGCACTGCTGCTTCGACCTGTTGCTCGGATCAGAAGTTTGGAGCAGGTGTGTAGTCCGAGTATGTCATGTACGTTTAATATATAGTGTGAATGCAGCATTTACTTCCGCTAAGTGTTCGTTGCGTGTCTTTACGCGTAAGAAGTTCATATGTGCCGCCCCGGCAGACCGTCGCAGTGTGCTCCATGCCTTGCTATGTCGGCAATGCGCGGCGATGCACCAAATGACGTAGCCCACAAGAGCTGTCCGCGGGTCGTTCCGATGGCAGGTCCAAGCTTCCACCGAGTCCACATCCGATAACTTCTCTCCCCCACGATTGTTGGCGGCGTCTGCACCACCGCGTGACAGCAGCCATGATATAGCATCCTTTACTTCACCAACACAGTGCCGTCCTGATCCTAGCAAGTCTGAGGATGTTCTTGCCGGCTTCGACTGCCCACCATCCGAGCCCGCAATGCCCCGCGCATTTCCACCCGTAGAGCAAAATGATAAAACGAAACGAGCAAACGCGCCTAGGAGCCCTTTATCAGCATCTCTTGTTGAGAGCATAGCCGGATTCAGCGCCGGTGTCGTCTCTTGCCTCGCCGCACATCCACTCGACTTGTTGAAGAACCGACTGCAGCTCAATACACAAAGCCGATCGCGACCTGGTGACTCGTATCGAATACTTCGAAACGTCATCAAAGACGAAGGGGGCGTACGCGCATTGTACAGAGGGCTATGGCCAAACTTGTTGGGCAATAGTCTAGGCTGGGGCTTGTACTTCCTCTTCTATGGCAATCTGAAAGAACTATTCCAAAGTAGAAGGCAAAAAGGAGAGCATCTTGGGAGTGCTGAGTTCTTTTCCGCGAGCATCATTGCTGGTATGTTGAGGAACGGTACTCTGATGTGCCTTACTGACTGTTTGCTAGGCCTTCTCACTGGTGCTTGCACAAACCCTATATGGGTAGTGAAAACCCGTATGCTTGAGCGCGGCGCGAATCATCCCTCTGCATACAAGTCGATGACCTTTGGTCTCCGTCACGTATACGAAACTCGAGGATTGACGGGGCTATGGGCAGGCTTTTTGCCTTCGTCTCTGGGTGTACTACATGGTGCAGTACAATTTAGCATTTATGAGAATATGAAGAAGAGACGGGGAACACACATTGGCGGGCAAGATAAGCTAAGCAATTGGGAGTACGTCTACATGAGCGGCGGAAGCAAACTACTAGCTGGAGCGATCACGTATCCGTATCAGCCAATAAGAGCGAGGTTGCAACAGTACAATGCCGCTCAGCAGTACAACGGACTGCTGGATGTGCTTAGGAAGACTTATCAGAACGAAGGATTCCTGGCGTTCTACAAAGGGTAAGGAATTCCTCTGCATTCTACACCTGATGTACAGCGAAGCTAACCTTCACAGTGTTATTCCCAATACGCTGCGAGTTATCCCAACCACTGTCGTCACGTTCCTGGTTTACGAAAACACCAAATTATATTTGCCAAAGGTCTTTGACGACGACGAGCAGCAAAGCCACGACGAAGACTAGGTCATAGAATACGCGCACGCGGTTGCCTTCTTATCACTAGCTTATGATACGATATCTGCCTCTGCAATGCGACCGCTGTAGACAAAATCGACACTATACGCTTGAAAGCTGAAAGCGCGTTACGCGTGTAAATCTCGTGAGATATTTCGAAGTAGACGTAATGATTCATTGGTGAAAGAAGGCAGTAGCTGCGCAGTATCAGCATTCACCCAGTTGTAATAAAAGGCGTTTGCGTATCTGCATAGCCTCTAATCAAACTTTCAGCCTGGCACAAGCGAGTTCCCCGCTTCAGTCGCAACCGCAAGTATTTGCGAGAGGCTCAAATCTCTACTACTCAAGCCCCATTATAGAGTTGAGCTTCTGCGCGGTCATTCACGTCTTTTTCAACTTTCTTTTGCATGTCAATAGATCCTTTTCATGTGGTAGTGAACCCCATGAACACTGAAGCTTACGAATAGCAGTGACGTTTCTCCACACGAAAGCCATATCGAGTTTACATACCGACCGCAGCTCCACCTCAGCCGTATTGTAACCGCACCGGACAGGCACCATTTTACTGCTAGCACCAATGAATCCACCAAACAAGCTTCCACAGCGTAAGCCATCCATACTCGGGATGCACAACAAGTATCGATCGGCACATCGCACGCCACCCGATAGCATATATCCTTCGACTTCCACGTCTTCTCAGCCGTACAACTCTTAGCCTCAACATCGTCACCTAGGTCTGCGTAGTTTCTTCAGCAAGCCACACGAGCCAGAAGCACAGTCTCCAGTACTCACGTCTCCTTCGTCGTCTTCAGCAATGCCACCGTCTCTGCCTCTGATCCCAAAGTTTACCAAGGCATTTGTCAACGCCTTGAATTCTTCACAACTCTGCGATTTCCTTACTTGGTTGTTGTATCATGATATTGTTGAACTTCCCGAAGTTCCTGAGGCTTGGTACAAATGGATCAGTAACATGGAGAACACTCATTCGCGTGCCATTGGCACTTGCCAAATGCGCTCGCAATACATCACCACTAAACATCTCATTTGCGCTGTCAATGTTCAAGGATCGGAAGTAAACCGAACACTCACTGATAGTAGAAACCGCAAGGTCTGATTCCACACATGACGAACATGTACATATCATTCGTATGGCGTCATCCGTAGCCTCTCCTATCCTAACGCCCAAAAGGTTTTCCCGTTTCTCGTTTTGTACATGAAGACTATGGTCGTGACGCTTCCCTGCCACCTTGTGTCAAAAGCTCACGTATTCGTTTGTTGAGGATAGTTGTGATAACAGCTTCAATGAGACAAGAAACGGCGAGGGGGCAACTTGGAATCATCTCAACAAAAGGAACAAAGATGCCATGAAGCGTGATTGCGAGAAAGCACACAGTTATGCGCTTGTGGCGTTACGAGATTTGAGTCCCACCACCCTATTGATGCGAGTCAATGATGGGTAGGAGGATGAATGGCGCGTCGCGGTTGGACGCGACACAAGTGAAGTTGGCGAAAGAGACAAGACACGTGTTAGCGCGCATTTGTTATCGATAGTAATCCCGGGGAATTATCCAACTGTCCTCATCGCCCTCCACCCAAAACCACAACTTGCGCGAACTTGACCTATACGCCAGCCACAATTCATACGGCCCTAACCCTACGAGTTTGATACACAACAAGCACATAGTCATCATGGAGTCACCGGATACTTTCACACTCCTACCTCTCGAGATGGACCCCAATACCACTGAGATCACCGCATCCCAGAGCCTTAGCAACGCCCTCGAGACCGAGCTAGCCGCTCTGAATAATCTGCACAGAAACCTGCTTCAAGTCGAGACACCCACAGGCACGCCCCCACCACCTGTTCCCGTCAACCCCAAGCGTTCCGCTCAAATCAATAAGCTGCGCGAGTCGGGCAACGCCGAATTCAGGAAAGGAAAGCCCGAGGAGGCAGGCAAGTTCTATACTCTCGCGGTCGATATGGCGCTCGCTCGCCCGGCATGGGAACCCTCAGGTCTGGTGAGAGAAGAGGTCTCCGGGCTGCTGAGCAACCGCGCACAGGCAAATATGGCACTTAAGAACTGGGCAGAGGGCGCCGTGGACGCAGAGGCTAGCGTGGAGATGAAGAAGGTCGGCAATGCAAAGGCCTGGTGGAGGCGGGGCAAGTGTCTGCTCGAGATGGGCAGATTGGACGAAGCGGCGCAATGGGTCAAGCAGGGCCTGGAATTCGAGGCTACCGAGCAAGATCTCGTGAATCTGAAGGACGAAATTGAGAGGAAGCAGAGAGGTGAATCTTAGGGTGTTCTCGGTAGGAGACTGTAATGCGCATCACCCATGTTTGGGTTTACAGCCTCATCGCTTTTGGTATTTGGATTAGATGAGGGTGGGGGAGACGTGGTCAACTGATGAGACGAGGGCTCACCTTGAGCATCTCTATGACGCATGGAGAGACTTCGTGCATTTTGGCCCCTTTGCACTGAGCGCAGAGGGAATGGGCATTGGCAAGGCGTTTGGCGCTGGAGGTCGTATACCAGGATTACAGAGCATCCGAGTCTTCAAGGCTTTGGGGGGTATTCATAGAGACTCCAATCAGAAGCAAATCTCTACAACCTGTATCATCTCTTGTAGATCGCAAAAACCCCCTGGCTGCGTAGGATCAAGGGGTATATACAAACACGGATGGACTCGTATTTGACGTGTGGATGTGGGTGAGAGCGACGCCGAATTAGTCCCAGGCTTCTGCACTGCTGCCACGCGTCGAGTTTGAGCAGATTCGTGCTCAAGCGCTATTAAATTTTCTGCGACCGCATCTTTGGTCATATAGACAGAAACGTCTCAATGTCCCAATATCGTGTGAACCTTCTTCCGTCGATCCACCATGAGTAGCCTGCATTGCCCAAGAGGCTAGATTTCATTCTAGCATCTGATAAGACGATCTGATAAAAATTCTTTTTGTTGCGCCTTGCCGTGTTGGGATTGGCGGTGCGAGCCGCTTGTCGGGCTTCTACCGCTGTTGGACTGGCCAGAGAGCAACATGATTCTGCGAAAAAGACAAAACTAGATGTTTGCAGTACACAAAACGAGCAACGCGTTAGAAGAGAATCCGGCATACCAAATCAGGTTCGCAACATCTCATAGCGGGTGGTATCGTATCCATCTAAACGGGTAATCTTCCGGTGATATCAGAGTCTCAACGCGTGCGCAGCGCACAGTCTCGAGCGGTGGAGACAGCCTACAGGATATTCTACCTCCTAAAAGGCCCGTAAGCAACCCGGTTTTTGGAACTATGGAGCGGAGACACGAGGTTTTCCTTCCCGCTCGGCAGTACTAAATGGAAGATAGGCGCCGCTCAAAATGTAGGAATATTTCTTATTTTATCTGATCATCTCTTGCTTGCAGTGACCAGGGACGATGGACGCACGGTCCCCCTCTGAGCGTCGCCATGACATCTCAGCAGATAACGGTGGGCGGGAGCCTTCTATGTCCGAGAAAAAGGCTGGAGATGTGGTCGTAGCATCGAGTGAAGCATCGACCGGTGAGCGTGATGGCAGTGATCGGAGCTCAGCGATCCCGCTGAAGATGAAGCTCATTGCTATTCTCTTGGTTACCGCAACTGGATTTGGTTCACACTGGAGTAGTGGTGTCACAGGCGCGATGAAAAGTACTGTAAAGAAGGTATGAACAGTATAATGCTCTCATTACAGTTACATCAGCTGACATGGAGAAGGAACTGCATATCAACAACGCTCAGTATTCTGTGCTGGAAGCCAGCGAGGACTTTATGAAAACAGCTCTAATCCTCGTGAGCGGTCTTGTCACCGATAGGATTGGTGGTGCAAGTTTGTCTCTCCTCTACCTATCCAACCATGTCTTGACGCTGACTGTACACCTCAACAGGCGCCATGCTCTGGGGCAATGCCATTTACAGTATAGGTGCCATTTTTATTGCAGCCGCCACCACCGTCCGATCGTACAAATTCATGATATTCGGGTCGATCGTCCAGGCATTCGGAGATATCGCCACGCAAGTCGCACAGTACAAAGTGTTCAGCTCCTGGTTCGCGCCATCCAACGGCTTCGCATCGACTCTTGGCTTTGAACTCGGTATTGGCAAGATCGGATCTTTCGTTGGCAAGGCTACAGCAAACGTCATCGCTAAAAACACAGGTGACTTTAGCTGGGTGTACTGGGTCGCTGTTTTCATGAACCTCTTCACTAACGTGACGACTCTCCTTTACTGGGTTTTCACGCGATGGTGCGGCAAGAAGTACACCGGCACAGCTGACCCCGCGACCGGCGAGAAACTCACGGAAAGCAACAAGAAGTTTGAGTTTGGAAAGGTCTTCCGGCTTCCCTGGACCTTCTGGAGTATCGTCGCTTTCTCACTTTTCCAAACCAGTACCGCATCCGTCTTCGCTCAGAATGCAACGGAGTTCGCTGAGCAGCGCTTCGACATGGATGCCGTCAAGGCAGGGTGGTACTCCTCGCTGGCGCAGTATCTAGGATTCTTCCTTGTTCCGATCATCGGCGTCTTCGTAGACATTCTAGGCAACCGTATCACCCTTATGCTTGTCTGTGGGCTGGGCATGTTGCTATCAATGTGCCTGGCGACATGGGGCCCAACGTTCTCTGGTACGGCAGCTTCGTTTGGTATATACGGTGTCGCATCTATGTTTGGCCCGACCGTCATCATTGACTCAATTCGCACTTCCATGTGGTACCAAGAAGTCTTTGGTTCTGGATATGCCGTCAAGATTGCAGTCAACAACGCCATGTCTATCATCATCCGTATCATCACGGGAGTTATCCAGGATCGTGACGACAACTCTTACGACAATGTCGTTGTTGTGTATGTCGTCCTTTCCGCGTGTTCGGTTGTGGTAGCAGCGAGCATGTTCGTCGGCTGCTTTTGGACAAGTGACCTTGCACAACTCCAGTGGACTAGGCGCCAACGTATCACGAAGGGCGAGGTCATCAACGTGCGGAGAGAGGAGTTTAAATCGGGAACTTCTGGCCAGAGAAACAGGAAGATCAGTATGTCTTTGTTCATTGCACTGTTGTTCTTGGTGGTGGGTTCCTGGGCGGCGTACTTCTGGGGTGTTGCGACTGGAAATAACACCTGAGGCATTAAAAGCTTGCCCTACTCATTCATGTATTTCTACACAATGTTGAACCCTTCTAGGGAACTCAGACAGAGCAGCACTTTTTGTATATCTCAGTTCAGGCCGTTGGGGCGCGATCATCTAGTTCACATGCTGTGATCGTGAGGGGAGGGGGTGGTGAGTAACTCCAGTGCATCTTCTGGTGCCACCCATGACACTGAAGCAGCAATCTGACCATTTTCAGAACATCATGACAACAAACAAAGAATCAACGTTGCATATTCGCGACTTTCATATCCAGCTGTGACTGTGTCCGCTTACGCAATTGCGGGACCATCAAGAGCATACATACATCCAAGCCCCCTAGAAAACTACTCGTCCAAATCCTGCAAAAGCGAGATGAACGTAATGCAACAATTTTCCATAGAATTGACATTCGCGGTCATCTCGTGTCCATCAATAAGCATACTTGTACTCGCATTTCTCTCTTGTTATAAAGCGGCAAGAAGGTTGTCGTGCAAAACTTCGTGGGATGTGATGCGGTGGGCTTGGCTTGTCTTTGACATGTATCGGTATAGTTTTTGATGAGGGTATCTCTGATCCTGACCGCGTCTACACCCTCTAGATTGCAGAGCCTGGTGAGTGTCTTGGTGTTGATGATATGGTTCATAGCCTTCTCCAGGAGTTGACGGTCACCGTCCGATTTGTTCTTATCATCGGAGTCGGCATCTGGCCCATTGCCAATAGGCTTGGACGCGACAGCCGGCCCTGGGGTTGAGGATGGACTGAAAATCGGAACAATGGGCGGCGTAGGCTTCACGGCGTCGTCGAGGGGAGACATGTTAGGCTTGCGATAGTGAGGGGATGCGTTAACAATGTAGTCCCTTGAGAAGGTTGCAGTGTGTGCATTGTTGCCGGCTTGGGGACAAGAGGTCACGGGCGAGTTTGAATATACGGAGCTCTTCTCGTGTTGAGCAACTGCCTCACAGATGTTTACCATTGTTTCTGCTCCCTAATCTAACTTCGCTCTACCTTCACCACGCGAAGTCGCTGCTCCTCGATAACAGACGCAGTGCCCTGGTCGAGTGCATCTTCCTCATTTTCTTGATTGCTATGGAATGCACGTCGAATTCCTGTGTAGCACATGGCATCCTCGGTACTCGTGAAGTTTCATCAAGATGAAGTCGATATCCCACAAATACTTAGCTTACCATGTTATCGGAAGGAGCTGCGAGTGTTGTCACGGATGCATCGGTTCAATCACGAACCCTGGAAGTGGGCGTATAACGTAAGAAGCCGAAGCAGGCCCGTAGAGCCGGGATGAACGACTGGAACCAGGGGAGATGGACTGTTTCACTGTCTGGGGGCCCCATCTGACGGTAAGCGTGGATATTAGTCGCATGTCGTTGCTCAGCGAGCGATGGAAGCGTCGATGTGCATGGAGATTTGCAACTGTGTGATGCAGAGCAATCATCAGCCGTGGGATGAAGGCAAAAGCCTCACCGCCACGGGTATATCTGTGTATGGGCTCACGCGGAGGCTGACAGTAGTGACGTAGTGAGTGGTTGCCGGCACATTGCGGGGATAAAGACAGTAGTGAGCGAGTTTGCACATTGGCATCACCGTCTCAAATGGCATCAGAAGTCGCGACGCAGGTGCAAAGTGCCGACATGCGTGCGCAGAAACGCGGCATGATGGTTCGCGAGGAAAGCAGGCCGATGCGCTGGCGTGGTTACAGCAGTCATCAATACGAGGTGGTCAGCCAAGACGAGGGAATAAAGTGCTGACGAAGAGGCGATCAGAGAGGCGTCGGGGAAGAGGCTGGGATGGGAAAGCTTGGAGGAGTTGTCGAGGAAGTGGCGATGCGAGTCGAGCGAGCATGTGGCAGGCACGCCAGGCCGGATAGGGAACAATCACAGCGTGGCTGCAAGTGATGCAAGTGACGGACGTCTTGGTGAGGGATGAGCGGCATCGACGGCCATGGACATGCCGACCGCGAAGGCTGGCCCTGGGGCGTGTCAGGCGCCGTGCAGGCCGTGCAGGCTCTGGGCTTCTCAGCCGCTGAGGTCGTCTTCGCCTGGAGGCTAGCGACTTGCCCATCACAACTTTGTGTCTCGAAATCATCGGCCCGTGTCAGATAGTGCAGATAGTGTTGCCGAACCGGTTGTTAGTGGCTTCTCGCTGTCTTGACAACTTCTAACTGGTTACCGATACAGCGGTTCGCCTGCTGCATCAACTGAGCGAGCGACGCCTGGGTCAGTCTGCTACAAGCGGCGCCCACACAGCGACTGTTGAGCAGAAGCAAGACTTAGCGCTCGCGCCTCTGTCGTAGGGTTTAACCGCTGCAGCCCCAGTATCACGTACAGTCCAGGGGAGTCGCACACCGAAGCCCCCCTTCGCAGCGCATCGCCGTGGAGTAGCAGCCTCGCCCTCATTGGCCGGGGATGCAGTAGCGCTCGCCGGTGGGCTGGAAAGAGGGAAGCATCTACCCAGCACTCTTGGCGGCCTTCGACCCGCGAGCAAAACTTCGGTCCCTCCCTCGAGGTCCCGACCTTCTTTGTCTCCTGATGCACTCGCGCGGTAGCGAAGACACTTTGTTGTTGTTGTTGTTTTGCGACTTTCCCTCACGACTAACGGCCGAACCCCAAACCCGCTCCTCGACGACTCGCAACACAATCAATTGACGAGATCGACGCCTCACCCCTCTCCGCCCAGGGCTCAAACCACCGCGTCCACCACCTGCCGCCCTGCCCAACGCGCTCCCTCCCTGCGCCCACACCACGTCCTGCCTGAGGGCCTGCCCCAATGGCCGTCTTCGAGAGCAGTGCAGTCCCGCCTCCCCTCGCTCGTGTCATGCGCGAGTTCGAGGAGCTCGTCAAGAGCTTCGAGACTGGCCTGCTGCGGTCGCTAGAGGACCACGGCCACGGCCTGGCTGCCAAGGGCAGTAGTCCGCGCGACGACGTCCGTCGCGAGGCCTGCCGACTCGCCATCTCCGACCTCAGCAGCCAATACACACCCAAGTACATCCGCCGGTCGCTCGATGCAGCCGAGCTCGAGGGAAAGCGTGTCGAGGACCAGCTGCAGACCCTCTCGCTCAGCGGACATGCCCAAGACGACGAGAGCGACCTGGGCAGCCTGCACAATGGCTACTTCCGCCTCTACTCCACAGAGCTGTTCGACTTGCTCGGCCAGCCCACCGACTTGCGCTTCGGCACCCTGCGCTTCCACAAGGACAACCTGAACCACCACGAGATGCCCTCGCAACCACACTCCCCTTCGCCTCACGTCACCATCGAACTCGCTCTCAACGAGTCCTTCTTCGTTGCCGACTCGGAAGAGACGCTCCCCTACCACACGTTCCGCCTCCCCACAACACCTTCGCTACGGAATCGCGGCATACGTAGCAGGAAGTTTGACGAGGAAGGTACTTTCCCAGAGTACGACTCGTGGCTGCTCTTCACTTTTCTCGGTAACGGCTGCATCAAACTCGAGGTGCCCATCGAGATGTGCGCAGACGTCTACGGAGGTAGTCTGCGCGGACGGGAGAATCAGGAAGTTCTCTTTTGGGGATTCTTCGTAGACGACGACGAATAGCGTCACATCACATATTTGCTTGGGCTGGAGTTGGTATCAAGAGCTAGACAGGGCTTGGCATTGGAGTTGGGCGCAAAGGACTGGCCTGGTCGGCCGCCGGAACGGGTGCTTGGACATGCATTCACGACTCACGAATCTCCTTAATCACATCTTCTTCTCTTCCCATCCCCACTGCGGGGCCATTATCTCCCTCACTTTCGGCCCAATCCTTCGCATTCACTCATTCTTTTCAAGTGCGTTCAGGGCGGCATTTTGCATAGCATTTTTTTTTACAGTATAATCCTCAAAAGGCCAAAGACGAGGTAGATGATAGAGCGCATAGCGCGACACAGCATTGGTACTCGATAATACACACCGACGGACAAATCACATGCGCCGGATAAACCTTCTGCCGAATCTTTGCCTATTGCCTTTTGTGAAGTGCACCCAACTTTGCATCTGCATTATCCTCTTTTCGGTCATCGATCCTTCGCACCATGGCGCCCGCCTTGCCCGAAGCAGCCGCAGCATCTGCGAACACATCGACTCTTGCAAACACAGGATTCAGGTTGGGCGAAGAGCAACAATTTTCAGATGCGAGCGACAGCGACCAATCACAGACGAGCCAGCGAAGCGCCTCCCCGAGGCGAGCAAACGGCATGGGACCTGCGACCAAGTCGAAAAAGAAAAAGCAAAAGGACCGACGCAAGATGGGCGCACTGGCTGATGAATTAGTCGACGTCTTGGGTGACGCCTTTTCGGCACCCCAAGCTGACCTGCAGACTGGTATGTCACGTGTCGGGGCATTGTTGATCCAACGTCTATTAATCCTGCGAGCACTTGCTTTTCTTTCATGCTACCGGGGTGGGCGAACCTGACATCACATGCAGGCTCGGTTCAGCAACCAAACGGTGACCAGACTATGGCAATCGATTCGGAGCCTACGGGCAAGAAGATGAGTGCGTTGTCCCACTATGGCTTCCCCTTCACCGTCATACTAAATCTCTCTAGACAAACGCACTCGTCAAAACCTTGCCAGAATGCAGGCTCGTAAAGAAAGAAAAGTGGCTAATCCCAAGATGGACATGTCGGAAGACAAAACACTACAGGCTCAGATCGTGGCTGCGGAGCGGAGAGGCATGTCTTTAGACGAGTACCGAAAAATCAGCAGTGGCAAGGGCATGTCCAAGGCGGCTGCACGGAGAGCAAAGAAAGACGCCATTAGGAGAGAAAGAGCGGCTGCACCAGTGGATGAGATGGATATCGGTTAGACACACAAGGGTCTTAGTGGTGGCTTGACGGCAAAGTAAAGTTGCGGAGACGAGATGGAGATCACGAGTGAACACCGAAAAAGGTCAGAGCAGAAACCTTTCCCCATGTTGTACGCTTTGGGACGCAATGCATACACAAGATGCAGACGAAGCGCCACTATCGTACTAGGTCGACTTTGCCAAGCCCATATACTCGTGTCCTGCTAGCGGCACTGCGTGAACTACGGTTCCCCTGGATCTGAAGTTTTGCAGAAATCGGTCCTAGTCTTTGTCAGCTCTGTCTATCTCGCTTAGAGAAACTGTAGGAAAATCTATCGTCCTTGATGCGAAGCCCGAAGTGATACTTCACCGCATATCTCGGCGCGAGAAAAGAAGCAAACAAGAAAAACAAAAACAGTTCAGCGTGGCTACCCATCTTGTTCACCTCTCTCTGTTTTAGCCTGAAACTGTCCGGAAATCACTCCCAATCATTATTTCAATCCTTCTCCCCCTACACGGCCACGATCAGCAATCTAGCCAGGTCTGCACCAAGAATCCCACAAGTGAAGAACAAAACATCTTCACAAAAAGTAACATGTCGCATGAAAACACCTCCAGGGCTGCATGCAGATCTGCATCGCATGAGCCACCTTGACCCTCTTTCCTACATATACGGATGCCGGCGACTCCGCTCCACAGACGTGTCACCAAGCCGAATATAGTTTGAGTAGAACTATTTGGAAAACAAAGCAAGCTAGACGTTACATGGCAGGTGTCAGACGGAACAAGGCAGGATAAAAGGGTGGCGTTGCATTGAAGATGACAATGGAAGGTGAGATGTACTTGGGTGGGAGACCTTGTGCTTTTAATTGACCCTGATTTGCACGTCGCAACTTGTGCTACATGAAAACAACACTCCAGTACGGGATTTATCTGAAGCAAGAAACATAACGTGGATAGCAGTAGTACTGTAGTACTTGTAATAGAGCTTGGTGATCAGGCGCGTTGATTAAGATGGGATATAAAGTATATGGAACGGTGTATCGAGCTTAGATCTAGTTTTGGCGATCAAATTCCAATAGCATCGTATTATGGAAGTGATACAACAAGAACATGACGCTCTGCTAAATAATTGGAAACGCCTTATTAACGCAAACCTTGACACGCAATCATCACGCGTGGCCGGAGTTTTGGCCGGTACAAGCATTTAAAAAGTGGAGACCAAATGCTTAATCCGGCTTGGCAACGTGTCAGATCTACTTTCTTCCAAACCACAACAAGAACTCCATATAATGTTACCTTGACACGATTCACAACATAACTTACTGATACTGAGGGTTTTGCGTGTCCCGATAGGTTTATAGATAGACAAACTGTTTCCAATGATGGCCTTGCTATGTACGCAGAGGCGACTGAGGCCTTGTCGCAAATCCCGCAAGCCATCCCCCGCAACGTTGGCGCGGTATACAAGCGCCTAAGATCTATACCGGAAGAAGTGACAGTTCAGTGCCAGTCCTCCGACGTGTGGCGCAGGGACACGACACGCCACGACACCGCCGCGCGGCCATGATTTGCTGTAAGCCACTCACCTCTTTGACACTTTCAAGGGAGACAGGTCTAGCCGTGTCTGGTCTTACGGTTGCTTTGACGCATACTATTTTGAGCAGGTTGTAAATCCGGGGCAAAGGGGTCAAAATGCCTCATTACGAAAATGATACTAAATGTGAATGGTCACAGACAGGATGATGCGAAAGACCTCCCATTTCCGCTCTGTTCCTTGCCCTTTCCTCTTTGTTCGTCGCCCTTTTTCTCTTCTCGATTTTGGCCTCTACTAATCTCTCTCGACAATCACTTACTCGGATCATCCAAGGAACCGATTGAAAAGGATATGACCACGAGCGACGATCCCCAACACTAAACCACTCGCTACATCGAGGCTCAGACATGGACTCCAAAATCCTGATTGGAGATGCACCTCTTGACGCAGAACCTATCGCACCAGCATCAGTCACTACCTTACCACAATTGTTTCATCACACGGCGGAGACACAGCCCGATAACATCGCATACTCCGTACGGACTGAACACGGACTTCACACAATCACTTATGCCGAAGTGGATGCTAAAGCAGCGTCGTTGGCAAGATGCATCGCAGCTGCCACTCGACATGGCAAAGATGATAGCGTGCCAACAGTGGCCGTTTGGCTAGAGAAAGGACTCGAGCTCATTCTCGCTATTCTTGCCACAACCTACTCTGGCGCCACATGGCTTCCCCTGGATCCAGACGTCCCAGCTGAGCGCGCTGCCATCTGCGTGCTCGATGCTTCAGTATCTCTGATCATCAGTGACGCAGCACATGCTGACCAAGTCCAGGAGGTGTGTGACCGAGTTACCATAGCGAGATTGAGCGCTGCTATGCCGGCCCTACAATGTCGCACATTCTCTCAATTGAGTACTGAAGCACAATACCTACATGACTTCAACACTTCCACACATACGCCACTACCTGGTCCCCGACCCCACGATGCTGCCTACCTTATATACACCTCTGGAACTACAGGAACACCGAAAGGAATTGCTATACCCCATTCTGCTGCCTTAATGTTCTCTTTGAGCGAGCAGAAGGTCTTGGAAACGAGTCCGCAAGACATCGTCTGGAATGGTTTCAGTCCGGCGTTTGACATGTTTGTTGAAGAGATGTGGGTCACTATCGCAGGTGGAGGCCATCTTGCTATAGGTACTCGAGCGGAATGCAGAGATGTGCCAGCTTTGCCTTTGATATGGGCGAGCCGTGGTGTCACTCTTGTCAACGCCGTTCCGACTCTGATCGGCATCATGAACATCGCGCGAACAGACGATGGTGACTCTCTTCTTCCATCATCCGTTCGGTTGATCAATCTCGGTGGTGAAGCTTGCCCGCCTGCACTGGTGAGCCGTCTCGCAAGACCTGGCCTTCGAATCATCAACACATACGGTCCTACTGAGACCACCGTAACAGCAACTTGGGACGAACTTCAGCCTGATATACCTGTCACTATTGGCAAACCGCTACCTGGATATCATGCTTGTCTGCTTCCTGTCTCACAAGACGACTTACCAACTACCCTTGAGCCTGTCGAATGGCGTGAAGGTGTTGAGGGAGAGCTCGCCATTGGAGGGCCCTGTGTTGGCCTTGGCTATGTTGGACGCCCTGACTTGACGTCACAAAAGTTCATCGCTCATCCTTTGAGAGCTGGTGGTGAAGAGAGACTGTATCGCACCGGGGACCTCGTAAAGCTACAGGCGGATGGAAAGATAGTCTTTCTTGGTCGCATTGACACGCAAGTTAAGCACCGCGGTTTCCGTATCGAACTTGGCGAGATTGAGTCGCGACTCTACGGCGTACCGGACGTAAAGGCTGCGGCTGTGATATTGGCCAACGCCAACTCAGAGTCTGCCCGTCTAGAAGCTTTTGTTGTTCTCGGAGAAGGGGTTGTCCTTAATACCGCCTCCATCAGCCAGAGTGCATTCAATAGTCTGCCATCCTACATGCGCCCAGAGGAAATATTTTCTCTACAGGCGCACGAGATGCCTCGGCTTCCGAGTGGCAAGATCAACGCAAAAGCTTTGCAAGATGTTTCTGCAGGGATACATGCTGAAAGAGCAGTTGCGCGGCCGAGTTGTCACGGCGAAAACGACATCGACTCATTGGACTCGAGCTTTCCAGCGGATGGGGTTCTGGGCTTGATGCTAGATACTTTGTCGCCGTTGTTTCCGCAAGTGAATGTGAAGCCTGACAGCGACATATTCAACGAACTTGGTGGTCATTCGCTGATAGCAGCAATCTTGGTTTCACGACTACGACAGGCACAACTTGGCAACGATAAGTCTTATCCTTTTGCTTCGATAGGACTTGCAGACATCTACGAAGCAAGGACTCCAGCCAACATTGCGTCTCGGTTCGAAACCTCATCACAAGGAAAGAGTCCTTGCATTAACATCGAGGAGGACGACTCGCTCTACGACGATGAAGGTACTGGATCATGGACTGGAGAATACCTACCCGTTTCCCAGACAAAGTTCGTGCTATGTGGCATGGCTCAGATCTTACCACTACTCCTCGTCTTCTTCTTACAATCCATCGAGATTCTGGTTCCCTATCTACTCTTCGACTTCCATGCAATTGCAGGCCGAATCGGGTTCGCTATCTTGACAGCCTATGGCGTTTTCGTGGTGATTCCACCCGCTCTTACGATTGTGGCTCTTGCAAGCAAATGGTTGGTTCTCGGAAGGGCAATCCCCGGCGAGTATCCTCTCTACGGAATGTACTACTTCCGCTGGTGGCTGGTCGACCGTATGACATCAATGGCAAACCCAAAGTTGATCGCAGACTCTGGATTTTACCCCTTGTTCTTACGAGCGATGGGATCGAAAGTCGGGCGATTTTGCCATCTCGGTGCACTGCAGATTGGTCCATGTTTTGATTTGATTGAGATTGGTGACGACGTGGTTGTCGGAGGAGAGGTTTCTCTAAGCGTCTCCGTGGTTGAGAGAGGCCGTTTGATTCTCAAGCGTATCGTCATTGCAAATGGTGCAGTGATCGGGTCGCGCTGTGTCATCGAGGGTGGCGCAACTATTGATGAAGAGGCAGAAGTCGCGCCACTTTCGCTTGTACCCTCTGGTATGAATGTACCTAGCTTTCATCGCTTCCATGGATCGCCAGCACGTCTTGACAAGGTTGTGAAAGACGACGGCTCACCAAAGCCCAAAGACACCAGGCCCTCAAGAGCTCGGGCAGCAGCCATGCTATTTGGTAATTCATTCGTCGCATTCCTGGTATTGCCTCTCCTGTACTTCCTGCCGCAGATACCAGGTTTGTTACTCTTCGACGTCCTCGACATTCGATCTATCAGTGGATGGCAGCAAGTTGCGATTCTGTCGGTTCCAATCGCTTTTGCGTATCAAATCTTGGTTTTCGCTCAGCTGCTGGTCTACCGCCATCTGTTCCTAGGCCGTCTGAAGGAAGGTACATATAGTATCTACAGCATGTTTTATCTTCGGAAGTGGTTCGTTGATAGATTGATGGACCTTGCCTTGGACGTGCTCCACCCTGTCTTCGCTACTCTTTACATTGTTCCATTCCTCCGGGCACTGGGAACAAAAATTGGCAAACGTGCTGAGATCTCAACTGCACGTAACATCCCCTTCGAGCTTCTGGAGATTGGTGAGGAAAGCTTCGTTGCCGACGCAGTGGTCATGGGAGAGGATGTGGTGAGGAGAAATCAGGTGACGCTCAAGAAGACAAAGCTCGAGTCTCGTGCTTTCGCTGGCAATGCATCTGTACTTCCTCAAGGCACTACACTAGCGTCTGGAACTTTGCTCGGTGTGCTATCCATAGCGCCGCCTGCAGACACCCCGATGGCAAGTAATAGTTCATGCTTTGGATCTCCACCAGTCTTGATGCCCAATCGTCAACGAGCGGAAGGCCACGAAGACAGTCTACTTTTCCGACCATCTGCAGGCCGGATAGCTGCTCGACTTCTTATCGAAGGCCTTCGCATTGTCCTACCACGCGCCATTATGATCTTCGGTCTCGGATTTTCACTGCAGGTTGCTCACGACGGCTACCACAAGATTGGCGCGGTTCGCACCTTACTCATGCTACCACTCTTCTATCTCTTCTTATTCGCCCTACCTGCCTTGACATTCACAGCTTCGATCAAATGGATCCTCATCGGACGGTACAAGCCAGCTGAATGGCCTCTTTGGAGTCTCAACGTATGGCTCAGCGAAGCGGTGACGAGTACCTGGGAAACGCTCACCGAACCACTGTTGGCAGCCCACTTGGTCGGTACTCCTTATCTAGCCATGTGTTTCCGCCTTATGGGCGCTTCTGTCGGCTCAAGGGTGACACTTCTCTCCAGCGACATCACAGAATACGACTGTGTCACTTTAGGAGACGAGTGTATCATCAACACAACCTGCGGTGCGCAGACTCATCTCTTCGAAGATCGCGTCATGAAGGTCGGTAACGTATCTATTGGTCGCCGCGCCTGTCTTAAAACGTACTCGATCTGTTTACCAGGGAGTAAGGTTGAAGATGAGGCACAACTTGGGAGTTTGTCGCTGCTTATGAAGGGAGAGGTTTTGCCTGGAGGAACTGCATGGGAAGGTGCACCGGTTGTACCGCGAGCAAAGAGGGGCGGTTTCGGCAGCGAAGTCCATTCGAGCGGTGATGTTCCCTTGTCGGTGCTTTGAACTCTCGTCTATTCTCATATTTCTTTCCTGGACTTGCACCTAATTACACATTCACACTTTCTTGTCATCTACTTTGTTTCAAAATGCTATAATAACTCAGAAAAGGATAGCCTGCTACTCACAACCTCTGTAATATATATTATATCTATACAGTCAGATACATTGTTGTAGACAAGAAGTACTGCAAGAACGATTAGATCTTAAGGGCACCACCCTTAACCAATGTGTGTGCCAACTTCAGCTCTCGCTCCCACAATTCCACCCTGCTATTTTCGAGACTTTTCTCTGGCAGGGGCTTAAGTGAAGGTACGAGTAGTTTGCATAGCAACACGTAAGTGAAACAGCTTCTTGCATTTGAAGGGAATAATGTTAAGATCATTAGAAGATTTAGCGCGAGACAACAGAGACAGCTGACGCATTTCGATCAGGAACAACACATTAAACTTCGTAGCATTCGCGTAAAGCTTCATCCTGCCATGAATCATCGTACTACATCCAATGTCCCCTATCGTACATCACTCGTGAACATTGTGGATGTTTCCACTGTCATCGATCTCCACCTTTGCCCTTTTCAAACTAGCTTTCCTTGGGTTGGGCGCCTCAAAGATCTCCTTAAGCTCCTCGAGAGTCTTGCCTGCAGTCTCAACGAAGAAGAAGAAGATAAGGGCAATCTCGATGCAAATCCATGCAATGTAAACGAGGTAAAGCTTCCATCCGATTTTCTCAATTCCCACTGAGATACCGTAGGTGTTGACCACCATAGCGACGTTAAGGAACAGGAAGTTGAGACCAGATCCCTTTGCGCGAGTACGGTTCTCTAAGCATTCGACGGCATATAGGGTTTGTAGGGGGGTCCAACCCCAGGCGAAAAAGATGCCGAAGAGGTAAATGGAGACGATGGTACCGTAGGCGAGGTTGTTGTCCTTGGTCGCGGTAGCAGTGAAGGCTGTGAGGAGAACGTAGGCGAAGAGACCACCCCAGAGACCGCCCATAAGCATCTTTCGGCGACCAAGCTTGTCGAGCAGAGTGGCACCGTAGATGGCAGCAATCATCGAGAAAATTGGGTTAATCGCGTTGATGAGCAATTGCTTGTTAGGATCTGTGATGCCGGCATTTTTCACCATCGCGGGCATGAAATAGCTGACAACGTTGTTACCACTCCATTGACCGAAGAAAGCCATCGCAATGACCATGGCCAATCGGTAACGTGCTGCCTTGGTATTGCCAAGCTCACGGAAGTCCCACCAGGGGTTGTCGTTGCGAGTGACAGCAAAATCCTCGGTGATCTCGTGTAGCTGAAGCTGTACGATAGGAGAGTTGGGGTTGCCGTTTCCGTGGTATTTTGCCATGATAGCGATGGCTTCCTCTCTGCGGTCATGCGCCAAGAGCCAACGAGGCGTTTCTGGGAAAAACATGATCAAGCCCATAACGATGCTAGGGAGAATGCACTGGACAATGGTGGGGATTCTCCATGCCCATGAAGAGTTGCCCATGTGAAGATTGGTACCGTACGTCGTCCAACCTGCCTAGTGTTGTGAAGAGACGAAGTTAGTAAATGTCTCACATGCATTTCGTACAAGCACAACTTACCAGAATATTGCCAACCCACCAGAAGTTGTTGTACATTCCAGCCATGGTTCCACGATAGGCAGGGTGCGCGAGTTCAACGGTGTAGGCAGGACCAGCAGCAGAGGCGATGGACGCGCCAAATCCGAGGATGAAGCGACCAGCAATGAAGTGACCCATCTCGTTGGCCGTAGCTTGAACGGCGGTTCCAACGAGCACTAGCGCGCAGCCAACGGCGATGCAGACCCGGCGACCATATCCATCAGCAAGAAATCCACAACTGAACAACGTTAGTCGCAAGGAAAACTGGTACCTACGTCTGACGCCTACTTACAATGGAAAAGCGGCAATTTGGCCCAGATTGTAGATGATGAAGATGATACCAGTGCTGGATCCTTGACCAGTCAAACCAAACGTGCTCTGGTAGGCTTCCATCGCGTTGATGGATCCCATGAGAGAGCTGTCGAAACCGTTGAGCGTAGAGACGAGGTAGCCAATGCCCATGATCATGTAGAGCTGGATCATGCCTCGAGACCACAGCTTCGGCTTTTCTGCCTCCATGGCAGCGGCTACGCGCTATCAGTATTGACTCCTACCATCCACTGAGGCTTCAAAATGAAACTTACTTAGAGCCACTGAGGCTACGTTAGCCTCCTTGACGTTCGCATGCTTGTTCATGTCATCGTCGACCTGGCTGAGTTGGTGCGTGACAGCGCCCATCTCATCTTTCTTCTCCGCCATCTTGAATATGCAGCCGGCAAAGACTGGAGAAAATCTGGAGTTGTGGAGGAAAAAAATGGAACTGCTCTCCACTCGATGGCCAATGTGCAACGATGCTCAAGGATTCCGGAATACTGGGTCTTCTTATAGTGTACAGGCTTCTCCGCAGAACAATTCGCGCTTGCAACCCCATGGCACCGAGGCTCCTACCATGCTTGCCTGACCCGATGCATGGTTTGCTCTGGATGCAGTGATGCGGCGTTCAGGGCGCCACGCCGTTAGCCAAGTATGCTTAATGAGCGGTAATAGCACCGCTTTAGGGTCGGAGTGACGGCGGAGTGACTGGGAAATTTTTACCTTCCAAGCTCGCTATGCCTCGAAGGTGCTATAGCCAAGTAATAGGCCCTTCTAATAAAGCGGATCCAGGCCCAGAAGCAGTTCGGCAAACGGACGGGCTTCCCAAAACATACCAGTTCTAGAGCGCCACGCGTGAAGTCTTCACGATGCAGATGAATCAAGAAATGAGCCGGTCGGTTTGCCAGTGAATCGTAAAGAACAAGGCGAGAGTGGATATGGTGTAGTACGGCTGGGCAGCGGGGTCTGGGGATGGATTCGTGGAGAAGGAAGCAGCCAAATGCAGAAGCTGCCTTGTTGATCTGGCAGGGGCCCCCGCTCGCGCCCGGACCATCCAACCCCCGATGCACGCTTCCACATGCAACACGCGCCGTCAATTGCCGTCACGTTTTCTAGTTCATATCACCAGAGGGGCAGATGGTCGGTTTCCTTGGCTTTCACCATGTGTGACCGGATGGCTTTCCTGATGGGTCAAAGTCGCGTTGTGTACGGCCGTATAGTGGGGCTACAACGACTGTATCAGACGAGAAGAACGTAGAGCAGAGGTTTGTGAGAGTACCATCAACTTTCAACTCATCCATCATGGCTTCAGGTCAACACCCAGCAAGCGTTCCGGACTGGAACAATCTTGACATCCTTCACAAGAATACGCTACCTGCACGCGCTTACTTCCACAACTACAAGTCCGAGGCTGACGCACTTGGTTCCGATGTGAACAAGTCTACGACACATAGCCTCTCCGGCACGTGGAAGTTCCAGCATTCATTTTCACCCTTTGAAGCTCCAGAAGGCTTTGAGTCGACTTCGTTCGACACATCGTCATGGAGCGACATTGCTGTGCCAGGCATGTGGCAGTTGCAGGGATTCGGCAAAGGCCCCCAGTATACGAACGTCATTTATCACATCCCAGCCGATCCTCCAAACGTTCCTTTTACTGAGAACGAGACTGGATCGTACGTACGTAAGTTTGAGGTTCCGAAACAACTTCAGGACGGTCAGCTTCGACTCCGGTTTGAGGGCGTTGATGCTGCTTTCCATGTATGGGTGAACGGAAAGGAAGTCGGATATTCTCAGGGCAGCAGAAACCCAGATGAGTTCGATATTACCTCGGTTGTCGATCTTAATGCCGAAAACACCCTGGCCGTCAGAGTGTATCAACATTGCGACGGAACTTATATTGAAGATCAAGACCAGTGGTGGCTGAGTGGCATGTAAGTAAAGTCTGTTTTAAGACAAATAATAAACTCACAACTACAGATTTCGTGACGTCTTCTTGGTGGGTTTCCCCAAGGCGTCGCGCATCGAAAATGTCTTTGCTCAGACGATCTTGGATTCATCCTACACCGACGCGGAACTGAAGATCAAGGTCAGCGCGACCGGATCTGGCAAGCTCACAGTGAAACTCCTGGATGAGAAGAAGCAAGAAATTGCTTCGTCAGATGCAGACATCAAGAGTGATGGCGTGACTGAACTCAGCGTCCAAGTAAAGGACCCTCTAAAGTGGACTGCTGAATCGCCCAACCTGTACCACCTCGTGGTCTCTACCGGTGATCAAGTTATCGCCCAGCGTATCGGCTTCAGACAAGTCGAGATGAAAGACGGCTTAATCAAAGTCAATGGTAAGAGAGTCGTTTTCCGCGGGGTCAACCGTCACGAACACCACCCCACTTTTGGTCGTGCTGTGCCATATGAATTCATGAAAGAAGACCTTCTGATCATGAAGCGTCACAACATCAACGCCATCCGCACCTCCCATCAACTCAACGATCCACGACTATACGATCTTGCAGACGAGATGGGCTTTTGGGTGATTGACGAAGCTGATTTAGAGTGCCACGGCTTTGAAAGTATCGCCGATGCTGCTTTGTCAAAAGAAGAGCGCAACCTTCCTTTCCGTGAGCGCCAGCTTCTGACTAGGTCAAAGGCCGCGGAATGGACAACCGACAACCCAGCCTGGACGCATGCGTACGTGGACCGTGCAGAAGCACTCATCAAGAGAGATCAGATGCATCCGTCTGTCATCATATGGAGTCTCGGTAATGAAGCTTTCATGGGACGTAACTTCGTGGCCATGTACGAGCACATCAAAAAGTACGACGACAGCCGGCCTGTCCACTACGAAGCAGACATCTACGCAGATACTATGGACATGTACTCCAGGATGTATCCCCCAATCGACGAGATTATCAAGTTCGGTGAAGACAAGAGCAAGAAGAAGCCACTGGTTCTTTGCGAATATGTAAGGTATACTCCGTCGAAATCCAGAGCTATGACTGACTACATTAGATCCACGCCATGGGTAACGGTCCTGGTAATATCAAGGAATACATCGACGCTTTCTACAAATACCCAAACCTTCAGGGAGGTTTCGCATGGGAGTGGGCGAATCACGGTCTTCTTACCAAGGACAAGCAAACTGGTGAGGAGTTCTATGCCTATGGCGGTGATTTTGGTGAAGAAGTTCACGATGCAACATTTGTTATGGACGGTCTTGTCAACTCCGACCATTCTCCCAATGCAGGCTTGATCGAGTACAAAAAAGCTATCGAACCTGTGCAGCTTGTGGAATCGACCGATTCGAAGGCTACATTTATCAACCGGTACGACTTCATCACACTCAATCACTTGAGCTGCCAGTACACATCAACTTCCGCATCTGGAAGTGGAAGTGTATCAGGAAGCCTAGAGGTTCCTTTTGGTATCTCGCCTGGTCAGACCTTTGATGTACAGCTTCCAAAGATTGAGGGTTCAGGAGAGGAGACCCTGCTCAACATCTCGTTTCAGCTGAAGGAGGCTACACCATATCTCAAGGCAGGTTTCGAGATCGCGACAGCACAGATATCCGTCACACCAGCAACGCCATTGAAGCGACCTCAGGCATCGGGCAAGCAGATCACTGTTGAGAAACCATCCAGGAACACCATCAAGATCATGGCGGATCAAGCCATTTGGGAGTTCAACACTCTTCATGGTAGCCTCACATCCTGGATACAAGGTTCTACCGAGCTTCTCTCCAAGGCACCAGAAATTGACATCTTCCGCGCACCTACCGACAATGATATCCCACAAGACGGCTGGGATTGGAAAGACAAGCAACTGCATCACGCAAAACCATTGACTCGCAAGGTCGAATGGTCACAGTCTGGCTCAGAGACCCTCAAGGTTACCGTGCATCAACGTGTCGCACCTCCAGTTCTCTCTTGGTCTGTCGACTGCGTTCTTACGTACACCTTCAGCGCCAACAGTACTCTGTCTGTGCATGTTATCGGTACACCAAAGGGTGAGAACCTACCTCGTACCCTTCCACGCATCGGTCTCGTTATGGAGCTTCCTAAGCAATTCCAACGAGTCGAATGGTTTGGCCGCGGCTTCGGCGAGACTTACCGCGATAGCAAGCTTTCCCAATCCGTGGGCAAGTACACAGCATCCAGCGTCGACGAACTCTGGGTTGATTACGAGGTGCCTCAAGAATCATCAAACCATACAGACACCCGTTATCTTAGTCTCACAAACGGTAGCGGCGCAGGACTGCTCGCTCAGTTTGCGGACCAGAAGAGTGAACAAAGGAAGCTGTTTGACTTTCAAGTCAGTCATTACAGGATGAAGGATGTTGCGGCCGCGGATCATCCGCATGAACTGAGGAAGAAGAAGAGGGAGGAGGTTGTGCTTAGGTTAGACGCGGAACATCATGGACTGGGCAGCGGAAGCTGTGGACCGAGGACACTGGACGAGTACAGTCTACTGTGCCAACCTTTTGAATTCGAGGTCGTGTTGCAGGCTCCATAGGTATCGGTATCGTGGCATGAGGCATAGACTTATTGAGGGAACACCTTACAAAGGGCACGAGATAGATCTATGGCTGTATTTGCGACGCATCTGGGATATCAGATGTTGCTTTCTCAATCTCACTCCGAATTTCACAAAAAATAATTGTGACGTTGCAGGTTGGTGAAAGCAAGACGCGTTGCCCTGGCGAGCGTTTGTCTTCTCTCTTTCCCTCAACTCCGCCGCAGTCGCGACTGCCACCTTTTCAGTCCACCCCACCATCTTTGGTTTTCGCTTCACGTCTTCCACTAGTGACGTCTTATAACCTCTCCAAAGCTGACAATATGGTGAGTGGAACGAAGAAACGACGAGTAAGTGTCGATGTGACTGCATCAGCCTGTCGCAAACAGATAGCCGCGAAGACGCAGCTACAACTAAGTCGCGGCGGAGCTAACGACTATCAGAGATCACAATCTCCAGTTCACGGTACAGCTCCGAAACGCGCGCGTGTGCTCCCCACCAGCACCTCGACTTCCCTGCCTACCGGAGAAGATTGGCTGTTTCGTGTTAAGGTCATTTCGTCTGCGAAAGACCTCAACAACGAATTATTCAAAAACGCAGTACAAGGGCTAGTCCGGATTTGCTTCCCTGAAGGCGTTCTAGATCAGCTTGGGTCACAAATTCTGGAGCAGCACATGCGGGAAGAGATGGCTCCGGAAAACAACATACGAAAGATGGCAGAGATCTTCCGTACTGAGATGACACAGCGTGTAGCATCGCTGCTTGCTGAGCATCTTGACACGGTGACCAAGGTCGAAACGATGGTGCAAGCTACAATAGTAGCTAGTGTGAAGCTCCATGGGAGTGACCTCGGAGGTGATATTCTGGGACACATGATTGCGAGTCTACTCCAACTTAAAGCAAAAGCTTCAGAAAACCCGACGGATTTGTTGACTAAAATTGGAGATCCACAAGAAACGGTCGGTAGTGATGAAGATATGGGCACCATTGACGTTTACGATGTTGACTCTCCAACATCCGAGAAAAAGAGAAAGCGCGAGAGACGAACTAAGAAGACAAAGCGTAGGCGCACTCCGGTGAAAGATGATACCCCCAAAAACGCTAACATGGACTTCTATTCAGCAGCACTTCCGACTGAACGGCGCGTCTCGACAAACAAGGACAAAAAGATATCTTCCAAGTGGCAATGGAACATTGATGAGACACAGCTCGCGGATGACGATGTGGCTGATGCTTTCCCACGCACAAGCAGTCTGTTTGCCTATCATGCATTGCCTATCGCTAAACGAAAACTTGGGTCGCAAGCGTCGAGGAAAGAACTCCGGTGTGAGATGCAGTCCTTACTCGATGGTATGCCTCCGGATGAGTTTGAGAAGTGGGTGGGGAGCTTACAGAAGCTTCTCAACGGCGACCGTGAGATGCTAACACGACAAGATGTTGCTACTTCGAGCGTTGATCGGCAACTCTCTCGTGCCACACCAGCGCCAGTCGACTTGCGTATGAAGGCTAGAATCGATAAGAAAACAAAACCTGGTGAATTTGGTAGATTAAGAGGGCGCGCAATCCATGTTGAGAACGACTATGAGGAGGCTTTCGTCAAATGCGAGACCGCCGAAAGATCAGTCAAAGTAGGAGAGGACTCCCAGATCAACCACATCGCAGAAGCAACGAAGGTCTTTCGTCATTTGTCTACGGAAGAACATGAGCTCGACAGGCCACTCCTCAGAGTAGAGGTAGCAGAAAGGCAGAGAGTTCAACATCTTAAGAGCAGTGAGAACATTGACAGTGTACGTCAGTGCCACATCAGTCCAATTCTAGTACTAAGTATTCTTAGACCTTCGGTATGCCAGTACTGAGCCTGCTATGGGGATCAGACAGCCTGACCGCAACCGAATGTATGAACGATTCCACCAGAATCACGCAAACGATCATGAGTAATATCAAACATCGCATTTCAGCAGAGGTAGATTACCGCCATCCAATTGTCGTAATTACAGCTAACCCACCGCAGCGTATCGTTGTGAGTGGTTTGGGAGGCATGAACAAGACTCGCACAACGTCCGAGCTCCAAAATGCCATCGCTCTTGCGTTCCCCAAACCTGGGGAACACTATGGATTCATGAGAATCAAGAAGGACATCGAAACGGCACTTATTCCGTGGGTCATTGCGGAGCCGAGTGCCTTCCCTGAACTGAAGGCTATGCCCTTCGTTTTCGCTCACTCTGTTCCAGTATGGTTTCCAACAATGTGCACTAGCTATAGAGACTAACTCAAATATGTAGTCTGTTCCAGCTGTCCTTAATATACTCTTCGGCTCCTGGTCCTCTGTAGCCAGACTGGGTGGATCTGAGCTGTGGGATAGCATCTTACAAGCTCTCCAGACGCAAGGTATTTCTGAAGTGGGTATTTCTTTCTGAGTGGGTACACAGAGCGGCACTGACGTGGAGATAGGCATCAGTTGGAGCCGCCAACATCGACTGCTTGCAGATTGATAGTCTTTGCGACAGAACCAGACTTCCAGAGATGACACGACGTGCTTTACTCGAACGCGTCATGCGCCGCTTAGCCTTCTCGCATAGAGATAAGTTTCCGGAGCTAAAGGCTACGCCTGTCGTGACGACGTGGGAAAGGAAGACAGGATTGACGTGGTGAAAATCAGGCAGTGTCACCTATGTCGTGTCTCGAAAGTATAGCATTATAGTGCCCAGAATGGTATGAGTAGTTCTTCATCAATTTCTATCTACTACCAGCAGCTTTACGAACGCTAAGCATTGTTAACCACTTGTGCCATGCAGGTGGCGGATCGCCAGCCTGTTGGTCCGTCAACCCGGCCGGTCTTCCTCCAGTCTGCAACGAACCTGACCATGGCCCATTCCATAAATTGTCTACCACGACTATCCTGAAAGTCAGACAAGCAAAACCCGAAGACTTCCACTATTGCAACCAATACGTGCATGTAGCACTCTGTATGCGCAAGGCACGGACTGTGCGAACGCACTCGGTATCATTCTCTATATTACTCACATTACACACATCGTAGAAAACGTACCGGTCTTAAGGCTTCAGAGAGCTATTGAGAGGAGTAGTGGCAGGATTAGGGCCGAAACGTTGGAGAAGTGTAGATGTGGGGTCCTTCTCCGCAATGTGGGGAAAGACGCCTTCACACATGTAACTAGCGTCGGCACCCATGTATTCACCTAGCCGAAGAGGTCTGTTCCTGCAGAATATATTAACGGCTTGTCATAGAGATACGTCTCGCCTTCTCGCAACACACATCTGGCATCGTTTACAATGACACCATTACCAGCTTACATCAATCCAGAGTACCAATCAACACATTACAACCTGTTCAAGGACTCTGTAACCGTTCCGCTAAAGTCGGTACTACCGCCTGGTATTGACAGAGACGCATTCGATACAGCGATCAAGAGATATAAAAGTATTGTTGGCGATGCGCAGGTATACGAAGGCGAGGCCTTGACAGAGTACATCGACCCGTATGAGTTGCATGAGGCGGAGGGGACGCGTAGAATGCCCAGCGCAGCCGTTCGACCCAAGAATGTAGAGGAACTGAGAGAAGTGCTGAAGATCTCGAACGAATTCGTCATACCAGTGTGGACATTTTCAAGAGGCAAAAACCTCGGGTTAGTAGACTCCTTCACACATCTCAGTCGATCGTCTAACAATTGGACAGATATGGTGGACCAGCTCCTCGCGTGACTGGCTCTATAGCCCTCGATCTTCATCGCATGGACAAAATCATTGAAGTAAGCGCTGAATACGCTTACGCTGTCGTCGAACCTGGGGTTACCTTCACTGAACTCTACGATTACTGCGTTAAGAACAAGCTCAATGTTTGGCCTTCGGTACCATCCTTGGGATGGGGTTCCGTTGTCGGGAACACGCTTGATCGAGGCACAGGCTTCACGCCCACAGCAACACATCATCAGCATATTTGTGGGGTCGAAGCTATGCTGGCGAATGGTGAGCTCGTACGAACAGGACAATTCGCCGTTTCCAACTCACCATCTGCGCATCTCTCAAAGTTCACATTTGGACCTAGCATCGAGGGCTTGTTCCTGCAGTCCAACCTTGGTATCGTAACTAAACTCGGCATCTGGCTTACACCCGCACCCCAAGCCTTCATGTCCTGCTCATTTGACATGCCTGACTTCGACGATGTGGAGACGATTGTCGATGTATTTGGGCCACTGCGACGTGACGGTCTGCTTCCAAACACAGTCTACGTATCGAATGTAACTGAGTGGCTAGGCATGATGGGTCCACGAGAAGACTTTTGGCCGCATAATACTTCAATACCAGACTGGAGAGTGAAAGAGCTACAGAAGCAGTTCGACCTGGGCTACTGGAACGCCAAATTTGGGTTATATGGCGCGAGAGATGTTGTGCAGGCGCATTTCGATCAGTTGAAGAAGATCATCGAGAAGAAAGCGCCGAAAGGTCGGTTGATGGGTAAGATATTCTCTGCGCCGGATGGAGAGACGTTGGATCCTGCATCCGTTCCCGAAATGGACGGTGGCTTCTTCGTTGGTATACCGACTCTCTGGTCGCTTCCCATGGTGAAGTTCCGCCTGCCCAAATCTGGGGGCGGTATCGGCGCGCATTACGACTACAGTCCCATCATTCCTTCCAAAGGCAAGGAGATCCTGAGCTGGGTCAAGACAGCGAAGAAGATCTGCGAAGCTGACAACTTTGATTTGTTCTGCGACTTCTTCATGCACGAGCGACACGGTAAGTCCTTACTGTCAAATGATGGGGGACGACACATACTGATGTTAATGTATGTATATAGTCATCTTCGTCAACATGTTTACCTTTGACAAGACGAACGCGACGCACCGGAAAGCCGTACAGAGCATCTTTGACAACTTGTTTGAGGCGGGAAAGAAAAGAGGGTACAGCAAGTATCGTAGCCATGTGAACACCATGGGTAAGCATTGGTTTTTTTTGGGGCATGACTGCTTGTCTACAGCCACTAATTTTGATTCAGATCGGGTCGCTTCGCTGTACGATTTCAATGACCATGCGTATCGAAGATTTGTTGAGACAATCAAAGACGCTGTTGATCCTAATGGTATACTGTCGCCAGGAAAACAAGGTATTTGGCCAAAGCGATTCCGAGATGATGAGGTTTCGAAGGCGCATCTATGAGCTGCGGTGTCCCTGACACTTGATAGCTGCAAGCGCAGCAACGTGCTTATGTATTATTGAATGCATTGACCGAAGTGAGGTAGCTGGCTTGATCTCTCGTTCTACATCCTTGTTTCTGTGATGATGCCTTGAGCTCGAGCTACTACCTCTCATGGTCTCAACATACTGCACTGGCACCTGTACGAACCATAGGCAACGTGCTGTGGACACACGGGGACTCGGATCGACACGACAGCAGTACACACCGGCTTGTAAGCTGGAGAAAGATGTATGTCCAATTATAGTCCTACACATCCACGAGATGTTCATGGGTAGGGTGGAGAAGACACGGCTCTGCTAAAAACCAATTTCAGTCTCCCACAGAGAGAAAAGTTGCTTCCAGGCCATAGAGAGCTGAACCCGGGAGCAGGCAATAGTGGGGTAGTAGCATACAACATGTACATGTGCGACGACTCGAAGAACGACAAACATTGATCGTTCTGCGTAGGAGCACGTGCCGCAACCTGTACATCGCGAGGTTGTTGGTGAGCAGCAGAGCGAGCTGGAGCTTGGGTTTTGATGAAAATTATCACGCTCGGACCCCTCTTTGTCAGCAGCCCTTGGCATCGCGCACCTGAAATTCTCGTCGCAGCTCGGGCACGCTTTCTCTTCCTTACACACAATCATAAAAATGGACGATTAATCAACGGCTATACTGAGCTCATCATCTCTATAGTTGTCATATTTGCGTCACTAGAGTAATACCTGGCACTTTTAGGCTTTTTGCTTCGATTTCTATGTTGCTTGAAGCCACCTGCGTGACCATACATACTAGCTTTTTTCGCTGTGTTCCAAGAAAAACATTGCTAGCTTGGACCTGAACTTGTGAGACGAGTTGTTTTCTCGGACTGTGAAGCAGCGACGACGACTGCAACACCACCCAGCCGTTATGTGTCTTATGACCGGCTGGCCGACCGACCGGCAAGGAAAGAAGATGGCTTCGGCCCTTCGAAAACCAGATCGGCAGCGTCTCTGAGTCGCGCCACTGAGCGCGCCTGCTGCTCATGCGCTGTCGTAAGCTGTCCCATCTCGATAGGCTGGCAGGACGACGATGGACTTTCGGGTGGAATGTTCGAAGCTCAGACAGGGGCATGGTGCCGTATATAGCCCTAAATCGCAGGGTTCTGGAGCTTCTGCGGGTTGCCATGTGTGTGAATGTGGAACGGATGCATTACTCGTCATCGCGTGTGTCAACTAAGGGCCGTACCAAGTCCCCTTTCTGTGCTCATGTTTTGCTTTGCTATGGAATTATTCTTTCTTGGGTAATCTTACATACGCGCCCTCTTGCCGTCCTTCAAGCCCCCTTTCCCCCCGCGTATTGCTCTCGTGCACGTTCTGCCGCGCCCCGATCTTCGACCTCCGCCCGAACCGCTTCCTCCTTCCAGACAAGATGGCGTCGGCCCTGAACAAGCGCCAGCAAGCGCGTAATGAGCGTACGTTACAGGAACTCATCAAGACAGTTCCAGGCAACGGAACTTGCGCCGACTGCGGTGCGCGGAATCCAGGTAAGTTGTGCAGGCGCATGCTGTCCGGGAGGCCCAATGCTAACCACATCACACAGGATGGGCGAGCTGGAGTGTAAGTCTCCCCATACGACAACGCGAATCTATATTCCTCTTAAATCCATCGTCCGTCGACAGCCAACACATTACTGACGTTTCCTGTAGCTCGGCATCTTTCTGTGCATGCGATGCGCAGCCCTGCATCGCAAGCTGGGGACGCACATCTCCAAGGTCAAGTCTTTGAGTATGGATAAGTGGGACAATGCGCAAGTAGACGTAAGAACCGTCAGACTTCTGCGGCTCGAGTCCGGATGCTAATGTCTGGTTAGAATATGAAGCGCATTGGTAACCTCGAATCGAATAAGACGTACAATCCGCGCAACGTCAAGCCCTCCATACCCATCGACATCGACGAGGTAGACAGTGCTATGGAGAGATACATACGGGCAAAATACGAGCAGAGGATATACTTGGACGCTTCGCGGCCGGGCACGCGACAGAACACGGGCAGTACGAGTTCTGAGGACCGACCACCGCCCTTACCACCCAAGCCGACCGGTCGCTTTGGCTTTGGGCTACGAAAGGCGGCGACATCACCGCGGAATCTGACGCCTCCACTGTCGCCAGGTCTAAGTGGCTTCAGTCAACAAGACCAATCACCTCCACGCATCAACAAGCCTTCCAGGGTCTTCGGTTCCAACATACACACTTCGGGCGATGGCATGGATTCCAAGCTAGCGCAGCTTCGGGACATGGGCTTCCCAGACGACAAGCGCAATTCTACGGTACTGAAGGGACTGAATGGTAACTTGGACAGGGCAGTCGAGGCTTTAATCAGGTTGGGCGAACAGGACCCTGGCAGGTCGAGAGGAAGCACCCCGACACCGGCTTCGCAACCGATGTCCAATGGCATTTCATTCGATAATCTGAACAGCGCACCTGCTACGACATCGTCTACGAACCCTTTCGACGCGCTAGATGCGCCTACTCAGCCTCAGCAGCAGCCACAACTTGCTCCGCTTCAAACCCAGCAGACCTCCTATGGGGGGCCGGCAGCACAGCAGGCCTACTCGTCCAACTCCTATAACCCATTCCTGCAACAACCCTCCCAAGGATATGTTCAGCAACAGGCCCCTCAGCAACAACCGCAGCAGCAACAAAACTACGGCTATCAGCAAAATCCTTGGAATCAACAACAGCAAAACCTGGAACAATCCTTTCAGGGTATGCAAATCTCAAACCCACAGCCTCCGCAACCTCTGTTCCCGAACCGAACAGGAGGAGCTGAATCCCAACCTTCGTCGTTCCCTCAAACGAACCCCTACAACCAATCCTTCACTCCACCGCCGATGCCACAAATACCCGAACAATACAGTGCTTTCTTTGCACCGCAACAGCCGCAGTACCAATCCATGTCCAACCCCTCAAGTCCCGGGAACCCCTTCTTGAGATCTTCGCAAAGCCAAATGTTTACCCCGACCAATCTTGCAAGCTCAAATCCATTCGGGCAGTCAACATTCCAGCAGCAACAGCAGTCTCAACCGCAGTCGGCTCACCCACAGTCGGCTCCACCACAGCAGCAGATGCCTAATCCTTGGTCGCAGCAGCAGCAGTCATCTCAATCACAGATAGCTTCCTCGCAGCAGCAGATGCCTAATCCTTGGTCACAACAACAGCAACAGCAGCAGCAGCAGCAACAGCAGCAACAGTATAGCCAGGGTTCCACTCCTCAGACGGCGAATCCTTGGCAACCCCAACAATCGACCTATCAAACCCAGGATCCAACTCAAAACTACCAAGCTCAGCAACAAAGTTTCCAGAACCAGCAGCAGCTATATCAACAACAAAGCTCTAATCCCTTCGACAAAAATGCTTCAATCCTCTCGCTGTACAACCAGCCTCAACAGGCTACCCAGCAAGCGCCACAGCAACAAGCTCAACCAACAGCTGTGCAAGCTTCAACTCCTGTTGCGCAAGCACCCGGGCGCTCAAATCCGTTTGGTGGTATGTCCGGTGCGCCACAAGGGCAAGCACTATCCGCTGCACAAACACCTGGCATTAGGCATGTCAGCAACGAGAGCGTGGACTTTGCGGGTTTGATGGGTGGACGGCATTCGCCTGACGCTTTCTCAGGCTTGAGTGCGAGCTTTAGGCGGTAGACGGGCAGAATTCCAATGCACAATATTTTGGAAATGTGCGCAACTGGCTAGAGCAATTTTTCTTTGTTGATACTTTTGGTTTTAAGGAAGTGTGGTATTGGATATCAGAAAGAAGAGTAGGTAGTTGTAGTGAGACCGACGAGAGTGTAGGTAAGGTTTGCTGTATGATACCTAGCAAGGAGGTGCGCTGCACCACCTTTACATTAATTATTATCTCATTCTACATCCTTACAAATTGAAATCTGCACTGGCTCAAACCTAAGCAAGTCAACTTGTATGCTCTGCTTTCACTCGTTGCAAGAGCTGGCTCAATTTTCTTACTGCGTATGTACTTTCAATCTATCAGACGTCTGGACCCAGGGCTTTACAATCCAGAACTTGGCGACAAGCCATGTATGGCTGTCGAAATTCAAATGTTTTGGGGCACACGGATAAGCTGTGTTCACGTGCAAACGTGAAGCCACTGTGGCTAGACCTCTCGCGTCTACGTCATTGCTCTGAGCCGCGTACCTGACCCTGAACCACCCACCACTCTTCGTATCAACCTGCCTCCTCACTTGTCCAAATCTTGCTTCTTGATTTAGCCACCTATTCAGTCCTCAATTCGACCATAATAGCTCTTCAAGCAACATATCAAGCCTTCCAGCTCAGCCAGCACCATGGGTGAGATACATAGCAGCCTGGTAATCTAACTTCAACTAATTTCGAGCAGCTCCCCCAGCAGACTATTGTAGGCGCGCATAGCTTCGCGGCCCTTGGTTCCAAGCTCATACAATACCACAGACAAGGTCCTAGAAGTCGACTCAAAGGCGACTCAGCAGCAAATCCGTGATGCCTACAAGAAGTGCACCTCACCCCTCCTTACAAACTTCTTTGCACAAATCCTAAAATACTCCACAGAGCAGCGCTAAAACATCACCCCGATCGTGTTCCATCTGATTCTCCTGAGCGCGCAAGTCGTACGAAGCGCTTCCAGCAAATCAACGACGCCTACTACACGTTATCGGACCCCACGCGACGCCGCGACTATGACGCTGCACGTACCTACAATAGCTTCACAGGCAGCACCGCAACACCAGACGAGGAATTTGACGAGGAAATTCCCAACAATGCAGGCGCAGGCGCAGGTTTTGCCCAAGGCTTCCCGTGGTCCGCATTCGGCTTCGGCAGCGCTCCAGCCGGCAACACAGAAGAGTCGCACAACCGCTTCTCTGAAGAGCAGTTTGGCGGTATCTTTGAGGAGATGTTACGGGAAGAGGGCATGGCAGATCAGGATGCGCATCCTACGGGCAAGTTCTGGAGTATTGTGGGTGGTCTGAGTGGAGGCGCCATGGGTTTTATCGTAGCAAACTTCCCTGGCATGGTCGCTGGCGCTGTTGCTGGAAACAGGCTAGGAGCTGTAAGAGACACAAAGGGGAAGAGTGTTTATGCGGTTTTCCAGGAGATGCCGCAGGCAGACAAGGCGAGGTTGCTGAGCGGGCTCGCGGCCAAGGTTTTTGCTAATGTCGTGTCTGGTTGATGGGGCATCAAGAAAAAGGGAGGCATGAAGCGATGGGTTTACATGGGCTGTATGACTGACGATATCCTTGAGAGTTTCTTTGGTAACTTTTCACCTTTTGCTTAGAACGAGAAGTATTTATGACACATAAACTCCGTGTTGTCACTGATTCTCATGCTTATAAAGTGAATAGAGATGTATGAAGAAAGTATGTTTGTATCTGCATCTGAACGCCATGTAGGTCTAAGCCTACGCAAAGGAGGGATATCTCTAATAAATAACATGAAAGGCCCAAAATAAAAAGAGGAGAAAGCGTGGTGGGAATGCCAACACACGCTTCTCCTCATGCTGTCGTAACGTCGTGCCACAACAAAACAAAAATGCCGCCTTTTACCAGGTGTGACAACCAAGATCCCACCTCTTCCTCATTTCCTCATGTCACCAATCATTCCTACTCCCTGTGAGATTCCCCACGACCCTCGTGATAGTAAAGATATTCTCAACCGTTCCTAGAAGAAAGAGGCGTCAGCCTCCCTTCCGCTTTACATGAACTTGCTTGCCATACTCGCCAAGTTAGCCAGCCCACCGATTCCACCTGCTACACTCTGCATGTCGATATTGCCAAGTCCCGCCATCATGCCTCCGCCACCATTACTCGGGCCGCTTCGGCTGCTTTCCATGCCATATCCCTGACTACCGTAGTAGCCGCCACTGGCACCTCCACTGCTGCTGTGGTGACCAGAGCCCGAGTACCCGCCTCTTGCTCCCTGTCCACCCATCTCGGGTAGGTTGACACCGAACTGGCGAGCAAGTTTATGGAGGACACCGCCAGAGACGAGCGGCATGATGACCATGAAGAAGACTTTGTAGGGATGGCGTTGAGCGTAGCGCCAGATTTCTCGGAGAAAATGTTGTAGTTTTTTGTAGAGGTGTTGCATGTACGAGTCGCGGGGTGAGCGCTTGTACCGCGATGTTGAGCTGTGGTGGCGCGATGAAGAAGAGTAGGACGAGGAAGCGTAGCCGGGGCGGTAGGATGATGAGCGTCGTGAGGGCGAGCCCGTAGAAAAGGGGTTCCAACTGCTACCCATGGTGTTTGGTTGTGTGGCGTCGGAAGATGATATGAGTAGAGTTGGTTTTGGGAGGAGTGAGGCTGTAAGTGGTGTTGACGATCCCCTGGGGTTGTTTGTTGATCGCGATGTATGTGCGCGAACGACAGATGTCGGGATGCGATGGTGCAATGTGTACTTGGACGCCCAGCGCATTCAGCGCAAAGTATGTTGATATGGTATTTGCGTGTGGATGAGGTTTGTCGACAACAATGACTATGACTGTGAGTCTTGTGCCAGCGCAACGACGTCCAGGGTTTAGAAGAGCTGTCGCAACAAAAGTCCGGTGAAGGGAGTGGGTCTCTTGGGCTTCAATCGCCTCCTCTTCGCCTCATTTACAGAGGTTTTCCCTGCTTCCTTGCCCTGCGTTGCCTGATGAGGCCCTACCAATCAACTAGATCGGAGCGCGCAACCCAACTCTCAAACTGCTATGACAACACTGGCCACCGTGCGCGAAACAGAATATAGAAATGACTAGTAGGGAACACGTCAACGGGTAGAAAGACCACAAAATATGGCACGGTTGGGGAATGCGGCGGGCTTGCTGGTGAAGGAAGGAACTTTGGCCAGCTTAAAGATGTGCGCGAACTTGTGGAGCTGAGAGGAGTGATCGTCGCAGCTACCAGACCGCTCTTTGGTGGTTGGGCGGCCTGCGTAGCCCTGCAGGTACCGCCACCTCGATTTATGCCGACCCAGATGGCACTTGTGCAGTGCACGATGATGTGCGTGAACCATGACAATCACGTAGGTTATTCGTCTTTACGCGAGAAGGATGCTACGCAAATGGACGTTGAATTTCTTACATCAATATCGATTGATATCTGATACTGCTTCGAGATTCTTGACATGGTTGCGGACAGAGTTCTCCTTGTGCAACGGTCGTTTGTGCGCGCACCCCTGTGGCATAAGTGCCTGCAAGACCGTTGGAAATGTTCGAGACCCAGATGCAGATGCAGCACACGCAATATGGCATTCAACAAAACGTACTAAGGTCTGGATTAAGTCGGCCGACCCGTTCCTGCATACCCTTTTTCCCCGGTCGAGCCACGTTTGACGGATTGAGAGTCAGATCGAATGACTGTTATCGAACAACACACATCAGTGGAGAAAACAATACATATATGTATCAGTACAACAGAATAACAAAGGGCCCACCACATACGTGGCCGTCTTTTACGCCCTGTATCTCATGCAATGTCTACGAAAGCAATAATCAATTGGATCACAATTACCAAAACCAAGAGCAAGGGATATCTGTCATGATCGATTAGAGCACAATGCTTTATCCTTTCTTCCTACTTTTACCACTCTTCCGCCGTCTTTCTCCATGCCCACCGCCACTGGCTCTCGTAGCTTCCTGAGCTTGAACTGGAATAGCAGAACTTGATGCTGAAGGTGACAAAGCTGGGTCCGACTGGCCAACATGACTGGCCGCCACAGGTGCTGCTCGCTGAAGCGTCACTGACGCAGGAGCGGGAATAGGAACACGTCGCGGGACCGATGTATAGCTGGCCTCAGATACACCCGAACTCACTCTCCGTGTATACTGTGGTTGAGGCGAAGCTGTTGAGGAAGAAGACGCCGGACTGAAAGTATGGTACTGATAAGGCTCCACAGGAAACGGCACAAGTCCAGCAGACTGGATGGAAGACGATCTTGTGCGTGTGCCTTGTGGAAGATCAGCCTCGTAAGCAGCTTGCCGAGAGGATATAGAACGACCTTGCCGTGGAGGGGTAGCCGGGCGGTAATCATACTCGGATTCTGGAAAGGCGCCCAACATGTCCCGAGAGAAACTGGCATGCGAAAGCGGGGGAGTATGATGACTAGTATCAGATGCGGAACGGGACGCGGGACTTAAAGGCTCCCGTTCACGATCCAGGTTACCCTGGTAGGCATTGATGGGGGCATACATGGGCTGCCCGTCCGGGCCAGGTATAACGAAGCCTGGTGGCGGTGCACGACTATCTGTAGTGGATGTACGTTTGTGACTGCTGGACTTCTCCTTCTTCGACTTTGACCCGAAGATGGAACTCCGCTGCTGGTTCTTCTTCGACCTGGAGGAACTGCCGTGCTTGCTAGTCGTATCAACGCTGATCATACTTGCGGCATCGTGTGAAGAAGTATTGCTTGGTCGAGACTGGGGTTCAGGGCGAACTGCGGTCGATCTTGGGCCATAAAGTCTTGAGTGATACGCGTCTAGCTCCTCTGGGCTCAACGATACGTCTGTATTTCCTGCCGCTCTTGCTATCCGAATCTTATCGAGTACTCGTCGGAAAAGTACTTCTTCGTGTTCAGCAGAATTGACATTGTTGCCCATATCGTCAAGATAACCATCCTGATGGTCTGGCCGATATGCTGCCTCACCCAAAGCCGATGTCCTTCGCTCCCATGCTCTAATATCCATATCATTAAAGTATAGTTCATCTGGATTGATGCTCTTGCCATTTAAGGCCGGTTGGAACGCCTGACTTAATTCAACGCCACCCTTCTCGTCTTCACTATCCAATTCTTGAAACCTATGAACGTCGTCTTGCACTCCCTCGTAATATCTCCCCACACCCGACGAGCCCCCTGGTGGTCTTCCCCATGGGGGCATAGCGTAAGGAGTTCGCGGCCGACCACCTAGACCGCCTCCTCGGAAAAAGCTGACTCGATGGGCTTGTCCATGAATGCAGCATGGCCCACAACTGTGACACCAGTTGCGCCAATCAGCCAGAGAACTGTAGTAAAGGGCGAGGCCCAGAGTCCAAGAGGAATTGCAACGACGAAAAGCGTAGTGTACAGCTGAGAGGTAGTGGCACGCCAGCTACCGAGCTGGAGATCATTTCCCTCTAGTTTGCCGATTCCGAACATGCCACCAACTACGAGGCAGATGACGAAGAGAAGCATCAAGTTGGTGAGCAGACTGTAAATGCTGAGCATGACGAAAACAGCGGCATAGTTGCTCGAAAAGTAGCCCAAGTTGTAGTTAACCCTGCTCTGTACCTCGCTAAAGTTGGCGGGCTTAGAAACACGCTTGAAGTCGAAGAACTCGGAGATGGGTCGCAGATTGGCGAACCGAGAGGAGACGGAAGTGTTGCGTAGACCGTCGAAACGTCCACCGAGGTTCATCCTGGATGTCAGGGCATCGATGGGAATGCTAAAGCGCGACATGACGGATGGTGTGTTGGTTGTGGGTTGAGGGGCGGGTGATGCTTGCTGGCGTTGGTCGGGGGTAATGAGGGTCTGCTGTTGTTCTTCAAGATCTTTGGGGGAAGTCATGGTCAGTTCAGGCGCTGATAGTGGTGAAGAGATCGAGGGAAGGCTGGAGATGTGTCCTCTTGCCAGGAATGAGGTTGTAGTGTTTATAGTGGATGGCTGCCTTACGTTGGGGGAAAGATTCGCGAGAGAGTGAATAAGCTGACGCGGCTGAAGTGAGCGTAGGTGAAGTGGAAGTGGTGTGGGAGGAGAGGGTTGCGTGTCGCTGTCCGTATTGGAACTTTTGTTGGCCCCTGCCGCGAATTCCGTAGTTCAGGGTCGTGCCTGCCCATACAACACAGCCACAGAGCGCTCAACCCGTCAGCCCTGATCCCCTTAGCCGAGTCTCACATGCAAGTCCTGGAGAGGCCACATTTTTTGTTTCGAACTCGGCAGCTTGGGGTGAAAGCGGATAGCAAGAGCACCGGAAAAGGCTTCACTTTATCCCTCGAGCCTGCTACCATTGTGTCTCATTTGTAGCGGTCAGACCGATCGGGCCACGTTCCGTCTCTACAGCGGGCTCACGGCACTAGAACATCTGGCTGCACAGGCCTGCAGCCTCCCTATCACTTTGCTCCAAGACCCGCCAACTTTCCAGGCAACCTCCCGGATCAACCCCAGCCATGAGATCTCACGCGTTGCTCGCATTGGTCTTGTGCCTCTTTGCAGCATTCGCCGCTGCCTGGACCAAAGAGGGTGCGTAGCTTCTCCTGTCGTGTCTCGTCTTCCATTGCATGCTTGCGGCCACATATGCGCCTTCCCCACATGCCTTTCCCCAGCTCCAGCTACGAGCTACTTGCTGACAGTTTCCGGCAGACCACGAAATCTTCCGTATCCGTGACGAAGTGGCCAAAGCAGACGGCGCCAATGTCACCTTCTACGATCTCCTCGGTGTCAAGCCCAGCGCCTCCCAAGACCAATTGACCCAAGCCCTCCGCAAGAAGTCGCGCGAACTTCACCCGGACAAGGCCCGCAAGGTCTTTGTTGCCAACTATGCTAAGAAGAACAACAAGAAGAAGCCAACCAACAAGGAAATTGAGGCACACTTGAAGAAGGTCACCGCCGCCTACCAGCGTCTTTCCGTCGTTGGAAAGATGCTCAAGGGCGCCGAGCGCGAGCGCTACGACCACTTCCTGAGGAACGGCTTCCCAGCATGGAGGGGCTCTGGCTACTACTATGAGCGCTTCCGTCCTGGCCTTGGCTCAGTCATTGTCGGTCTACTCGCTGTGTTCGGTGGAGGCTTCCACTACTTCGCTCTGTTGATGTCATGGAAGCGTCGCAGGGAGTTTGCTGAGAGGTACATTCGCCAGGCACGCAAGACTGCCTGGGGTGATGAGAGTGGTCTTCAGGGCATCCCTGGAGTCGACGATACCGCCGCACCTGTCAACGCCGAACAGTTCGAGAAGGATTCTGCCGAGGATACACCAGAGGAGCTAGCCCCACGCAACCGTCGCGAGAGGCGCGCTATGGAGAAGGACGCTCGCAAGCCAAAGAAGGCACAAGCTGTGAAAAAGGCCCGCGCCGATGGCATCAGCACCCCCGTTGAGGCAGAGGTCATCTCTGGTCCTCAAGGAGCCAAGAAGCGCATCGTCGCTGAGAACGGCAAAGTCTTGGTCGTTGATTCCGTTGGTAATGTTTTCTTGGAAATTGAAAACGAGGATGGTATGAAGGGTGAATACTTGGTCGACGTACGTACATTCAACTCTTCGAGACATTCAATAAGCTAATAGCATACAGCCTGATGAGGAGCCTAAGCCTACTATCTACGACACCCTCCTGTTCAAGCTGCCCAAGTTTGCTTACAACCAGTCAGTCGGACGTGTCCTTGGAAAGAAAGAGATGATTGACGCTCCATTGCTTGAGACCTCTAATCTAACCGAGGAGGAGGCCGCCATCCAGAATGCCACCGCGCCCAACCTTAACGGCGAGGCAAGGAAACGCAAGGCCATGGCCAAGAAAGCAAGGGAACTGCTTGCGTGCGACATAGCATATGCTGTAATGTTACAAAAGTTTAGCATCTATGTTTGGTTGTTGGTAGACAAAAAGGGTACTGGACTATGCATGTGCGTGTAAGATACAGAGATAGACTACAATATGAGCCACGCAATGCGAAGAGCTTTGAGCACTCGCACCAAATGCCCTGTGTCGCCGAGATCTTTTCTACTCGTCATGAGTGCATCTGCAAACCAACCGCAGGCCTACATGCTAATCAAAGAAGCATTAGTGTGCGGAGTACATAGCTCCAGCGCTACCAGCACCGACTGTAGCACACGCCGCTTCCAAGTTTCCTGCCACCACTTTCACCAAGTTCGAAGGCACAACAAGTCCGCAACTCGCTCTTTGACAACGGTTCATTATGGGACTAGTATGTAAATCTACAGGTAGTACCTCGAGCTCAAACGACCCTGCGATGCGCACACATGCTAAACGTACAAGAACAGAAACTCCTCCCACTCTTTTCAAACGCCGACTAAACGCCAACGTGATTAACGAGCATCCATGGATACTTCCCTACGATCATAAGAGAAACGTGACAACAATAGTAATAAGAACGCTTGAAGATGGCAGACTCGGACAGTCCCCCCCAAACCCGAAGCCGGTACCACAGTCAGAGCAAGTGACGAAAAAGCAACCTGCATGAGATGGTATCACAAGCCAAGCAGTGAACCCGAAAGCAAGGAGACCCGCACGCATGCATGCAAGCAAAACATAAACAAGAACCTCTTTCTCTTTTTCACTTCCTCTTTCCTCGCCTGCTCACACACGGTAATAATCTTCTATCATGGACAAAGTGCTTGCAGACACCGCTCTAGCGCGTTCCACCTCCGACGCATACGCGAACCGGTATACGCCAAACGGACTCTTCTTGAGCGTACTACTTCCCACGCTCACAGTACGCTGTTTTGCAGGCTGCTGTTCGAGATCCAACTAGAATCGTTCTCTTGATCCGTTGCCGTGGTTCTCGAATAGATCGTCTAGATAACCACTGGGAGTGCGGCCGCCAGGGACATTCGTGCCGCCAGGTACATTCAGCGACAACTGACTTACGGCGTGGCCGTCTTGGCCGTAGATGCTTCTCGTATTACCGGGTTGGCCGAGAGTTGCAACGCTGTTACGGTTGTATACAGATAGGCCGTCTCGTGATGGTGGCGCGCGAGCATATCCTCCGCGTGACGGTGGCAGTGATGGCGATTCCGGTGGTGACATACCAGATCTTGCGCTAAATCGGTTTCCTGGGGTGGAGAGGGAGAGCGCTGAGAGATTATTGGGGTTCTGGCCTCCAATGTGCATCTGTGGTGATCCAGCAGCAGGGGCTGCGTTACCAGATGCGTAGTATCCTGCAGGAAGATAGGTAGAAGATCGGGCCGCTACAGAATCCCGCAAACCGGCGGCGCCACCTGCAGTTGGAGAGAAGAACAAGGTCGATGCCGATTTCTGTGCTGCAGGCGCACCAGCGAAAGCTTTCGACGACTTGCCAATGGGGGCGGCGTTTAGGTGATCCAGAGACATGGTCGAACTCGCTCCGACCACATTGTACATTCCCCGCTTCTTACCAGGCACTGCTGACATGGCCTTGATATCAGCCATGTTCTGAGCCATGGCCGCCCGCTTGACAGAACGATGCAACGACCACGCAACGAGACCGCGCCACGCCAACACCGCCGCACCGAAGAAGGCGAGAATAGCACCGACGCAGATGAAGACGGTTCCATCTGGAAGATCGGACTTTTGCATAAAGGCAGCACCGGCTGTGTCTGGGACTTTGACATCCGGGATACCGATACCGGCCAGCGTTGGCGCACCTACAAGATTGAACACACTCGTAGACCCTGTCTGGGCAGCCGTACTAGAGGGCGCATCTCCTGTTGTTGCGGCCTTGGTGGTCTCGGAGGTGGCGGCTTGCGATGTGGTTGCAGCCTCTGAAGTCGCTGCTTGTGATGTCTCGGCGGCGGAGGTCTCGGCTGTGTTTGTCGCTGCGTCGCCTCCTGGTTGCGTGACAGTGGATAGGTCGGGTGCGTTCTCGATTTGAGCGAGTACGGTAGGAGCGACAACGAGCAGCAGGCCTGCGAGGCCCACAAAGGGTCGCATCGTGGGTTGTTGTGTATAGGTGTGTGCGGAGGTAGGGTCGCCGATGGGCAGTGTGCGGAAGGGGCCGAGTGGGTTCAGGAGATGGCGTGGTCAAGGCTCGCAGTCCAGCAGGCGTATTTCAAGACTCGATTGGTGAAGGAAAAGCAAGGAGAGGAAGACGCAATCGCAGGTGATATCGATAGGACAGAGAAGCGCCGAAACGAGTGACGGGGAACGAGAGGAAAGGCTGATGGTGGAGTGCAAGACGGGGTCAGGGTAACAAGGGGCGGAGTCGTGGACCCGCTGGCAATACGCGTAGTCTGAGCGCCCAGTTCGCGTGATGTCTGGCCGTATTCGATGTAGACTAGCGATAGGAATTTTATCGAAAGAGACAATAATTAGAAGCCGGTTGCTTTGCGCGATGATGGAACAATCCGCGTGCCAGGTCTGGAAGCAAACGGCTGTTGACGTCTGCACTGGTTGTCTGGCTCAGGGATGCAGGAAAAACATCGGTATGCAGGGCCAACGATGACAGATCCCAACCCAGGAACGTCGCTTCTATTCTGGGACCTGCTTGATTCGAGAGTTTAGGGCTTAGCGTCGAGCTCTTTTCCTCTGTCAAGCCCACCAATCGGCGCCTCGACCCTCTGACGGCCTCATTCTCTTGGCATCAAAAAGCTGCCGCCCTTATCGATAGCAAAAAGTGGTTTGCGAACAATCCACCAGCACCACACAACTGCGATCCTGACGACTGCGCGAGCCATTACTTTCACCCTTCAACGCTACATCGCTAGAAACGTAGCGAAACATAAGGAGCTTCATAGACGACTGAAGCTCGCCGACGAGGGTCCCAGGACCGCGTGCAACCATGGGTGTCGCGAAGAGAACGCGCAAGTTTGCGCAGACGAAGAGGATCGTTGGTATGTGTGGCGTCATGTCTAGATGAGCTTCTTTTAACACTATCAGGTCAACGAGATGCTCGACTGTATGCGATAACGCGCCCCACTGCTGTTTGCGACGTAAGAGCTGATCATACTGCAGTAAGAAGAATCAAATGGCTGGTGAGATAGAAGCAAAGAAGAAGGAGGATGAAAACAAGGCAAAGCGAGAAATGTATGTATCTCGGATTTCGATTCGAGTAAAGAGCAGGCACGACTGACACTTTACAGTCCACAAGTCTCCTCGGCCCTCTTCTTCCAAGCCAACACTGCCCTTGGCCCGCCCTACTCCGTCCTCGTGGACACCAACTTCCTCTCTCACACGGTGCACGCCAAGCTCGAACTCGACAAGGCCCTCATGGATCTTCTCTACGCCAAGGCCACTCCAATTATCACGACCTGTGTTATGGCTGAGCTCGAGAAACTCGGCCCAAAATACCGTATTGCGCTCAGGATCGCTCGCGACGAGAGATGGCAGCGCCTCAAGTGCGAACACAAGGGCACTTACGCCGATGATTGTATTGTGGACAGGGTCCAGAAACACAGAATCTACCTGGTCGCGACAAACGATAGGGATCTCAAGAGGCGCATAAGGAAGATTCCTGGTGTGCCCATTGTTAGCGTTGCAAAGGGCAAATACGTTATCGAGAGGTTGCCAGACGTGCCTGATAGCCATTAAGCTGGGGCCAAGGATAATGCGAATAGGGCCAAAATGGGTTATATGCATAGCGAAAGGCGTTCAGGTCATATCAAGCAGTCGATGCTATCTCAACAAGTATTTCCACAATCATCGAAAGAAAGAATGAATCATCAGCTCGCATGTGGTTTCACAAGCAATCCGGAACCTTTTGATGTTTAGGTTCATTTGCATGTACGACGAGTGAAAGCTTGGTATGAACAATTTAAAATGCAGGATCTCGCAGCTACAGACATTCTATATGAGCGTCAAACACAGCGCTCAGCACAGCTACCACCGGCCGAGCACTGGTCTTCTGTCCAGCAATCCATGACATCTACGAACCGGACGCCTGCCCAATGCGAAAGCACCCTACTCGCTCAACAGTGCCGAACGCTCCAAACGAAGATGAAAAGTGATGAAGATGTAGAACAGTGAAGGATAAAGATACCGAAGAGAACAGCGCTCTCAGTACACGGAACAGCTTGTCTGGGCCCGAGTAAGAGCCTGCGTGAACATAGTCTGCATGGCCATGTAGTGGAAGATGATACCTCCCAGCACAGCAACATGCCAGATGTTGTGGGAGCAGCCTACGTAATCGAAGAAGCCAGGAAAGAAGCGTTCGGGCGTCTTGCTCGCATACAACAATGCACCGGTAACGTACACGAGCAAACTCTTAGTGACGGGCGCGTAGAAGTACTGTGCCCATGCGACGCCACGGGTATACGCGAGCTGGCCAAAGGGCAGGAAGCCAGTCAGGGCAAGGGAGCAGTAGAAGAGAACGCGGAGCCAGGCCATGTCCGCTCGATTGAAGGTCGGATGCCAGGGTAGAATAACACCGCCAACGCCGAGAAGTGCTGTTATGCACATGTATGACCAGCGGGAGACGGGTTCGCAGTAGAATGCGGCGTATTCAGTCGTCATGATAGATGCGGCGACGAGTAAAGAGATACCAGTGTAATCTACACAGGCGAAGCGTTCAAGCAATGTTTGGTGTGATATGCTGTTCATCGTGTGCCAAATGGTCGAACAAGCCAGGCATTTGCATGCCGCAAAGAAGAAAACTGCCGCAATGAAGATGTCGGCCTTGGTCGACATGCTGAAGTTGGCACTCGAAGGGTAGAAGTAGAAGGCAATGGCAAGAACCATGATGAATCCGAGGAGATGTGTCCAGATATTGATTAGCTCGTTGTGGAGGCCGAAAATGGATCGAACGCAAGCCCACTTTCCTTCTTGAAAACGGTAGCCCTTGAGGATATGTGGGTTGACTCGCCATGGCTCTGGTAGATCCTCGTAGTGTATCAGGCCGTGTGCTTTGGCTCGCTCTAAGGCCCGTTGGACGGCGTGCTCAACTCGGAGTTCAATCGTTTCACGCGCGCGTCGTGCCTTGTCTAGACCACCGTCCACAACACCCTTTGCGATCTCGATTCCCTCGTCCATCTTTCTCCGACCTTCCTCATAGAATTCCTGTGCATAGGAACCGATCGATCCGTCTCTTATGGCGTATGCGCGCGTCTCAAACTCGGTCAGATAGTTGTCCATAAGCACTATTCCTTCCAAGACCTTCTCTCCTAGGGTCTCTTTCCTTTCCATCGCATCTTTGTAACGGCCCTCCAATGTCTCGACGAATACGGAAGCCTGTCGTCGTCCGGCCTCGATTGCGCCATCGGATATCTTCGAGCAGGATTCGCGAACGGCAAGCAAGGTGTTGTATGCGTATTCGACACCGGCGTCGTACTTGACGTGGCCATAGTCTTCCAGGAAGTCCATCCGGCAATTGAGTTCGACCAAGAAGTTTCGAAGCTACATACTCGTTAGTAAATGGTAAGCGCATACGTACTGGTTCACTTACCAACAACTGGAAGTTCTCTGCTTCCTGCATGCAGGGTCGTGTATGCCATGAGTGACGTCTTTGGCGTTGCGCAGGTCTCTGGGGAGCGATTGTGCCGTAACCTCGGTACGTGGGTTGTATTGGCTCTTCTTGTGAAGCCATAACTGCTGTGCTTACCCCAACGCTCGAGTTCGAGCGCGGCATGCGGGGCATCGTTATATAAGTCTGGCGCGAAGCTGCGCGGGGCTGTTCGAGGCGTGGCGATCTTTCTCGTTCGACGTTCCAATCGATATCGGGCCCAAATTACGAGGGTACAGCAAGGCGCGGGGAGGTAAGACGATTGGCTGGTAAGCGCATGTGCACAGAACGTCTCTCTGGCTGGGTGACCGCCTCTGCTTGTGGTGTTGGGAAAGATAAATAGTGAGGATGTGGGTCTTTTTCTCCGCCTATCGGGGTGACTAGCAACGGGCGTGGTTGCCGAAAACGTCTTGGTTGGACAACACAGTCCTGATGGGGCGAACAACTAGAGGGAGCAATGTCTTCTTGTATTTTACAGAATGGGGTCGAAGCAAAGGCACGGGAGAGTCAATTGAGTGCGTAGCGTACATGCATGGGGTCCGAGTGTTGGCGTCGTCATGGGGCTACCGCGGTCAATTCACTGTCGGGTTCCTGACAGTAGGACCCTTTATTTCTGCGGCTCTTGTAGGGCTGACATGCTGCACTTTTCAGGTGGCAGTGAAGGACTCCATCCAAAGTGTCTGTTCCGTCTCCTTTGACACAGATATCGCCCAGGATACTCGTTACACAGCAGAAATGAAAACTTGACGGTTCATGTTTGTCCGGCTCGAACACTGAGGCCGTCGACGGCCTCGCCTATACCGGCAGGTGCGTTGCTTGGTGGCTGAACCCGGCCTTGGCAATGAGCCACACGTGGCTTGATTTCGTCATCGCGTGCCGTCATCCCGAGGTGTCAAAACTTACGACCTTTGGCGGAGCAGCGGATGGTTGATACCAGGCTATAGACCGTGAATGCTTCGTTTGTATTATGCTGTGTAACTTGCTTTGGGCCGCACGCATGTTTAGGTCCAGACGTTCCCACGTGCTAGCGTCAATGTCCGCGGTCTCCGCGGGATGGGGCTATTGAAACCCAACGCTCATCATCTTGGCATTTAATTTTTTGCAGCACGTTGGAGTGATACACCAAACTATCGACTTTTCGAAATGGTACTCCAAGCTATCAAATACTCGCGCGGCCAGCTCGAGATTCTCGACCAGCTGAAACTACCCCACGCTGAAGAATATGACGGCATCTACTCCAGCACTGATGCATGGCACGCAATCAAGGATATGCGAACGCGAGGAGCGCCAGCTATCGCCATAGTCGCTGCTCTCGCTCTCGCAGTTGAGCTCACAAACACGAAGCTTTCTTCAGTAGCAGAAGAGGTTAAGATTTTCATTACAGAAAAGCTGGACTACCTGGTAACGAGCAGACCAACTGCCGTCAACCTTGCAGACGCAGCTGGCAAGCTTCGAAAAATTACCGAGGAAGCTGCTGCGAGTGAGGGAGCGAGTGGAGAAGCTGTGAGAGAAGCATATGTTGCCGTTGCCGAGAAGATGTTGGTCGACGACGTGAGCGACAATGAGAATATCGGCAAGCATGGCGCGGAGTGGATAATGAAAAATACGGAGGCAGGAAAGAAGGGACCTGTGAGCATGATGACACACTGCAACACCGGGTGTGTACGATTCTGCATCAGAGATTTTCAAATGCTAATCGTACAGATCCCTCGCAACTGCAGGATATGGTACAGCGCTTGGAGTGATCCGATCTCTACATGCCAATGGATCGTTGAAGCACGCCTTCTGCTCTGAAACGCGACCATACAACCAAGGCTCCAGACTGACAGCATTTGAGCTGGTCCACGACAAGATACCGGCAACTCTCATCACAGACTCCATGGCCGCAGCGCTACTCCGACTACGGGGTGGAAGCGAGAATATTGCGGGTATCGTGGTTGGCGCTGACCGAGTGGCCGCAAATGGTGATACTGCCAACAAGATTGGAACCTATTCATTAGCCATTCTTGCAAAGCACCACGGCGTCAAGTTCCTGGTTGCAGCACCGAGGACTACTATTGACCTGAAGACCAAATCGGGGTCAGACATCGTCATCGAAGAACGCCCCGGGAAGGAAGTGACGCTCGTCAAAGGACCGAGACACGATGGAGTCACGCTAGATCTTGGTGTTGTTGAGACTATCAGTATTGCAGCCAACGGCATCGGCGTATGGAACCCAGCTTTTGACGTCACACCTGCAGAACTTATTGATGGTATTATCACCGAGGTAGGTGTGGTTGAGAAGGACAGCAATGGAGTGTTCCATTTGGATGAAGTCTTTAAGATGAAGAGTTCCGAAGTAAAGCCCTCGACTGTCGGTGGCTTGTGAACAGGTGCCCAAGAGCACGTACAAGCGCATGATATGCCCCCTTAATGCTAAGACTCCAACATGTCCATTCTGCTAAGAGCGCATTGATCATGCTTGTATCCATCCTCGCTCGTGTCATCCATCATGCTCATGAGAACGAGGGTACTCGGTCGTTATTCTCGTAGTATTCACGGCGTGCTTGCAATATATCCGACCCAGAGTTGGTGCAGGGTGTACATGGTTCATATCGCAGAGCAGACGCATGGCTTTGTAGATCTTATTTGGAACCCTTTTCTTCGGTTCCGGAAGACTTGTCAGGATCTTCCGGAGTATCTTTCAACTCCTGCTCGGCCTTCTCGGCTTGCGCCAGGAGTGCCTCAATCTTTTTCTCAATAGAATCGAGGTGGCTCTCCAGGGCGGCTGCGGTCTGTTCGCCTCGCTGCAGTTCCTTGAACGCCTACCCGAGCTGTTAATTCCCAAAGTACAGCGATTGCCACAAAACTCACTTGGGCAAGATCAGCCTCGGAATGCGATGCAGCACCTGCGCCGTTCTGTGCGTTCGACATGATGAAGATGATGTAAGAGTAGTGGATGTCGGGTCCTGGTGCTTACCGACGAGGCAAGCGCGTCCTCGAAGATGACGACTGAAGCACCTTAGCGCGAACTTACCCTGGGACCTCCAGGGCTGCGCGAGCAGCACAGACTCTCAACCTCCCTCATTACACCTTTCGCCATTCCCGCCCGTACGCGCTCCTTACATCTTTCTAGTTCCTGCACCGCATGCGCGCATCTCCACTGCTCTAATCGACCCGCGATAACTCGCCCGCCATGTTCTCTGGGTCCAACTCGTACTTAGGGGGTGGGAACAGTGCCCGACCGGGGCAGCCTCAGTATGGGCAGCAGCAGCAACAGCAGCCCTTCCAGCAGCCTGGAGGCTTTCAGGGTGGATTGGCACCTCAGCCGACGGGATTCGGAGGAGCTCCAATGCAACCACAGTTTACTGGCTTTCCGGGTCAGCCGCAGGGCTTCGGACAGCAGCCAACGGGCATGCAGCCGCAGTACACAGGCTTCCCAGGGCAGCAGAACCAGCAGTTCCAGCAGCAGCAGGCTCCCCAGCAGATGCCCTTTCAGACTGGCGCGCCGCCGCAACAGCAGCAGCAGCAACAGCAACAACCGCCTGCTCAACCGCAACGGCCGCAGCCCACAGGCATGACATCGGCGCAGATGGCTGATTCATTCCGCGGCAGCTCTGCGTCTTCAGTGCCACCACCCGTTCCTGCCAAGACGACCAAGATCCCGAATATACGGCTGTCCTTCATCACGGCGCAAGACCAGGCCAAGTTCGAGCAGCTGTTCAAGTCGGCTGTTGGGGATGCCCAGGCTTTGTCCGGAGACCAGGCGCGGGACCTCTTGATGCGCTCCAAGCTATCTGGCGATGCGCTTTCCCACATCTGGTACGTTCAGCAACTTGCACCCATAATCCAGTGCTAACAAACATAGGACCTTGTCGGATACGACCAAGTCCGGCCAGCTCCTGTTCCCCGAATTTGCGCTCGCCATGTACCTTTGCAATCTCAAGTTGACTGGCAAGGACCTGCCGAACTCCCTCCCCGAACGAGTCAAGAACGAGGTCTCTAGTATGGTGGATATCATATCGTTCGGAGTCGGCGACGATTCGTCAAGCCGCCCAACACCGGCGAGCAATGCCCCGAAGTTCAACGAGCCTCCTACAATCCAGCAGCCCCAGCCCCAGCCATCGAACAGCCAATTGTTGAATACGTTGGTCACGCAGCCGACTGGATATGGACAGCAGTCAATGGGCATGCAGCCACAACCTACAGGTTTCGGACAGCAGCCGACTGGTATGCAGCCGCAGCCCACTGGCTTTGGACAGGCTCCTGGTGGCTATAATGGACCACGTCCACCGATGCCTCCGATGCCTACCGGCTTTGGCTCAAACCTCGCGCCTAATCAGACCGGCATGGCACCTCTCAATGCGCAGCCAACCGGGATGCCAGGTCAGTGGGGTCTAGCCAATACCCCAGCCACTGGATTGCCAAACATTGAAGCTTTGGCGCAACGAATGATGCCTCAGACTGGCCGGGAGGGTGGTAACCATACGACTGCCGGTTTGACTGGTAACGCCACGATTCCCTGGGCCATTACGAAAGGAGAGAAGAAGCTGTATGATGATACTTTCCGAGCCTGGGATGGCATGACCAAGGGCTACATCAGTGGAGCGCAAGCCCTCGAAATTTTTGGACAGAGTGGACTGCCCAAGCCAGATTTGGAGCGCATTTGGACCCTCGCCGACTCTTCTGACAGAGGTCGTCTCGACCTAGATCAATTCGCGGTTGCCATGCATCTGATCTACCGTAAGCTCAACGGCTACCCCATCCCCGCTCGTCTCCCTCCTGAGCTGGTGCCACCATCTACGCGCAACATCAATGACTCTATTGGTGCGATGAAGAACTTGCTACGTGGAGATGCCGAGGACAGGAAGAACTCTGGTGCTTTCCTTCAGCCTCAGCGCACTGGTGTTAGCTACCTAAAGTCTCACTCGTTCCGCGCTGGTAGTCCGCAAGCCGGTGGCCGAAAGGATGCTACAGTTTTCCGTAACAACGACGATAATGTAGGATACAAGTCGAGCGCTAGACATCGTCTTGGTGGTGGCGGTCGCTCGCCTTCCCCAGCGCAGCCGGCTTCTCCTTCTTCAGAGCGATCTGATGAGATGTCACTTGACCAGCTGAGAAAGTCTGTCAAAGAGAAGCAAATCTTGTTGGATGCCATGGATACACAAGACGAGAACGCAGCCGATGAAGACGATGCGCTGGATCGCCGAGACCGCCGAGAAGCTGAGGATCTCTACCGCCGCATCCGCAGGGTACAAGAAGACATCGATGCTCATCCCAAAGCTTCACTTAGATCGTCTGACTCGGATGCTGAACGTCGTGCCCTGAAGCGCCAACTACAGACCTTGACTGATCGCTTGCCTGAACTTGCGTCCAATGTTCGCAGAACAGAGCGTGAGATAGCAGACGCCCAACTTGAGCTGTTCAGACTCAAAGATGCCAAGGCACACCCTGGATCCGCATCTACCATCGTGGGTACTGGACCTGGCGGTGCGGTGACTGAATCCGACCGTCTGAAAGCTCGCGCTAAGGCTATGATGCAAGCACGCTCTGCTGCATTGACCGGAAAGCCTGCTCCTGCTAGCGATGACACTGGCGCTGCAACTGAGCGCTTAGAGAAGGAAAACTCGCGCATCAGAGCAGAGAGGGAGAACAATGAGCGCATGATTCGTGATGTTGAAGACAGTGTGAACGAATATACTAGGGGCCTAGAGTCGAGCTTGAAAGAGGGAGGGCATGACAATACAAGTGAGCATGAACGACGCAGATGGGAGGAGGCTCTAGGTGTGGAAGATGACGTTAAGGAATTCATCTTTGATCTGCAGCGCAGCAGCCGGGCTTCGCGCATCCGCAAGGACGAGTAAGTATTATCCGATAACTTTGGCAACCATCTTACTAACCTCGCACAGTAAATCCCGCGATAACTACAGGGCCCGTTCAGAGGAGAGACGGCCAGCAACATCTCGCTATGAGAGCCCTGCTGCTCGTGTCGACCCCCCTCCTCGTGCATCAACAACTACACCCGGCGGTGGGTCATACTCGGCATACAAGACTCCAGAAGAACGTGCGGCATTCATCAAGCAACAAGCTGAGCAACGCATGGCCGAGCGCCTAGCTGCCTTGGGTATCAAAGCTCCTGTCAAAGCTGGCGAGACACCTCAACAGCGTGCCGACCGTGAGAAGAAAGAACGTGAAGAGAAGCTGCGTCAGGCTGAAGAGGAAGATGCGCGCCGCGAAGAAGAGCGTCAAAGACGTCTCAATGACGAGTCCGCAGCACCACCTGCTCCAACTAAGAGCAGCGGCAAGAAGCCCGCACCGCCACCCCCAGCTTCGCGTAAGAACAAGACAGATGTTGCGCAGCATGATGTGCAACAAGCGGAAGCAGAGTCGAAGAGGGCAGATAATGACATGGCTGAGAAGGCTCTTCGCGAGCAGCAGGAAGCTCAAGAAGCTGAGACAAGGCGCATGGAGTATGTATACATCGATCTATCCTCTAAGTCTATACTGACAAACACTAGGGACGAGGAGCGTAGACAAGAGGATGAACTTGCCAAGGAGCGGGAATCCGCTCAGGCTAGGCTTCGTGCCCTGGAAGAGCAAGTTCAACAAGGCAAGCTCAAGAAGGCCGAAGAGAAGAAGCGCAGAGAAGCTGCTTCCAAAGATGCCAAGGAGAAGGAAACTCGACTGGCCGCCCAGCGCGCTGAGATCGAAGCTGCTCGTGAGCGCGAGCGTCAGCTGCAGATGCAGCTTGAGGCGCTCGACGACGACGAGTCCTCGGATGACGATGGCCCGCAGAACATCACACCTCAGGACACTACACCTACCGCCAGTCAAGAGTTGCCGCGTGATACTGCACCTCCACAAGCACCACCAATCCCCCAAATTTCGCACAACACACCACCATCGTCCATCGCCAGCCCGCCTGCGTCTTCGGTGACTAGTCCTCACCCTGGCTTAGGCGACACTGAGACCAAGAACCCATTCTTGAAGAAGATGGCAATGTCGAACCAGGAGAACAGCACTGTCTCGACACCTCCGCCCCCACCGAGCAACACAAGCGAGGTGTCCACGAACCCTTTCCACCGTCTTACTCAAGAGCAAGCCAACAAGGCTGCTGCGCCTACGTTCAATGAGCCTGCTCAACCTTCAGCGCGCAGACTAAGACAAGACGATGATGACTGGTCTGTCGTCGACTCAGACGACGACGATTCATCCGACGATGATGAGGCACCCCAAGGTGGCGCCAAGCAGTTGGCTTCCATGTTGTTCGGTACCATGGCACCACCACGTCCACTTTCCTCCATGGACAACAAGAGCCCGCGTGCTGAGAGTCCAGCTGTGACATCACCGCCCGTTGGTATCCCACCACCTCCTCCCATGCCTACGAGCGGTGCGCCTCCGCCGCCGCCTGGCCCACCACCGCCACCAGGTGGTTCTGCACCTCCGCCGCCCCCAATGCCTAGCATGAAGGCTCCAGGTGGAATGCCGAACCGTGGAGCGTTGCTTGGCGAGATTGCTGCTGGCAAGGGGTTGAGGAAGGTAGAGACTAAGGACAGGAGCACAGCTTCCACTGCTGGACGAGTTTTGGGTTAGTGTGTAGGCTTATAGAATTGTAGTATAATCGCGTCTGTTTAATTTGAACTCAAATTTGATCTTACGATGCTAGCACACTGCATGGCCATTTAACGTATGTTTTCTAGACCGGCTGTTGTAGTATTGTTACGTCACCAGCACAAAGGATAATTCAAACCGGAATTCTTCAAAGCTGTACCTAACAGGACCATGCCCTAAGATACCTGCATGATGTTACTTTATTGTGTTACTAAAACAAACAACGATGTAGGTTTGGGTCCATGGTGTTCAATGAGACTTGCTTGGAATCAGTACTTCTGCATGCAACAAATATATCTTGCTAATTCTACTGCCGGCGTATTGTAGTCATGTATCATCTATTCTGCTCCAACCTATACCTGCTTCTGGTCCATGATGATAACACCCTTTCCCTTCATTTTGCCTCCATGCGCTAACTCAACCAACTCCTCAATCTCACTTAATCCCTGAAACGGATTCGTCTGCACTGTAATACCATGCTCTGCAACCAGTTTCAACATATCGCGCGCCTCACCTACAGTAGAGATGACCGACCCTCTGACCCTGATATCGCGAAAGATGAGCTCATGATATGGGATTACCACGTCATCCGGTTGCGCAATCTGAATCATAGTGCCATGCATTTTGGTGATAGCACATGCCGTAGCCGCCGCCGAGGAAGCATCGCTTACGTTCAAAGTAGCCGTCGCACCTTCATTGTTCGTACAAGCATGTACAGCTTTGATGATATCCTTTCTGCTTGTTCTAGCATCAATGATAACATCTGCACCACAATGCCGCGTGAGTTCCAAACCTTCATCTCGCACATCGATACCAATAACGTTCAACCCCATTGCCTTTGCAAACTGCACGCCAAGATGACCTAGGCCACCTCCACTACCTACAATGGCTATCCATTCTCCTTTTTTCACGGCAGACAAGACAATGCCACGGTAGATAGTGATACCCGCGCAAGCCAGCGGAGCAGCAGTTTCGAAAGACACCTTGTCAGGTAACTTTGCAGTTTGCTCCGCATCAATTTTCGCGTATTGAGCGAAAAAGCCGTGGTTTGTCACACCCAGGAAACCACCAGTCTTCTGGCAGTATTGCGGACAGGCCGAGGGGCCTTGACATTCAGCGCAGGTCCCACATGCATGGTATAACAGTCCTGCCATGACCCTGTCGCCTACCGCGAAGTCCTTTACGGAAGAACCTATGGCTACGATGGTACCGGCGCCTTCATGAGAAGCTGTGCAGGGAAGGGGTGTGCCCATGTTGCCAGCAGAGACCATGGAGTCTGTGTGGCAAAGTGATGCGACGGCGACTTTAATTAGGAGGTCTTTCGGTGCGAGGTCTGACGGAAGGGGGATTTGGTGAACTTTGTACGGTGAGTTGAACTCGACAACTTGCGCTGCCCACATCTTGGTTGGTAGGTCGGGAGTGGACATGGTGAATGTTTCTTGTCTCGACAGGGAAACGACTACCTGCTTGCCGAATTCGAGGGCTCTAAGGTCTACGGCTGTATCTACCTTGAGATCGGCTGTGATCGTAGTATTCGAGATATGCGATGATAAGTTCGCCGTACAAAAGAGCATGCGATGTACACTCGAAAGGTCGATATATGACGTTGCTGAGGGGTAAGTGATGATAGTGCACACTGCTAAATCCGGCATAATTCCATCTGGCAAGCGCCATGTACTATTCAGGCAATGGCAGTACTAAGAAATGGCAGCAATCCGCCGCCTCTCATTTGACATGGTCGTAGCCAACATCGTGATCAAGTAAGGGTAACTTCAACCAGTCTCGCATGCATGTGCTCTATCTCGAGTAAACTCACCGCGAAACACTGTCCCTGTTCCAATCTTACTTATGAACATAGAGGCTTCATGAGACTATATTGGAAAGATGCTAGACGCGACGACGCAAGCTACCGGGAGCGCGACTAAGACACGACGGCACGTGATAGTGGACATCCAGCTCTATACAGGGGCCCGTCAACGGCCTTGCAAGAGTCTCGACCATCACCTAGTTGATCAGGTACCAAGCCTACAGGTCTTCATAATAGTCTAAACATAACACAAGCCTAAACGTAAAGCAAGGACAAAACACAAGAGAAGCGATCTCGGAGCTGGACTCATCGGTCAAGAACCGGACAAATGACATAGAGGAAAGTCTGAGTGGAGCGTACCACTATTGACCAGAGCATCGAGCCCACAAAGTGACCTTGGCTGTGAGCTTGACGGAAGCTTATGTGGTAATGATCGCGTTCTGGACATGCCTCTGCAGAAATGCTCTGATCTCGGATAGGACAAAAGGAACCCATAGTCTAAGAGTGTCCGAGCAATAGTCGTAACCAGTCTTGCGATCGCGATTGAATCTCGGGAGCGAACTTTCCTATCCAAGCCACCTCAAGATGGGAAAAATAAGCTGGCAGGAAAGCTGCATGTAAAGCGGAAACTGCCGTGGGCGAGTCGCGTTTCTGTGCATGGCCGGGTACAGCAACCGCACTAAATAAGTGATGGGAAGTTCCAAGATTCACTTGAAACCGGTGCTGAGGATCGGCAAAGTTGATTAGTAGGATGAGGTGGGTTCAATGTTCGATGAGCGACATGATAGAACTGTACATGTCGATTCCAAGGTTGTGTTAGGCAGCCTCGGTAAAAGTAAACCGGGCAACACTCGTGGTAACGACAACAAATACAACGCCATGAACCCCTGTTCCCCCCTATTACACGACTATCTGCAACGCTTTTTCGGCTTTAACCTCCTAATTGGGAGCAGGAAGCTGTCCATGGATCGTACACACCGCTGGACGCCAAAAGGAAAATTTAGACACCGGCACTTGCATGTGGTCATCTCACCATCGCGTTTAGTATGACACCATTACTCGTTGCAAACACGGGTGTTAGCGCGCAGCCCGCTCCCTTCCGCGGACCCCTGCCATCTCCACTTAAAAAACATGCTGAATGCAGCGAGAACCGCCACAGCGGCATTTTTGCAGCGAGGACAGAGTGGGAAACGCACGGTCCATCATGGGCAAAAGTGAGAAAGGCATGCGAGCGGATGACGCGGATGATTGTCGCCGTCATGTACAGTACGGTATAGGAGATCTAGATTGCGATGTCCCTGCACTGCAGGTGGTCTGCTGTGTGACTTGAGGTTGCGCGGACTAGGGGTCTGATTGACAGGGGAAGGAACAGTCGCAGTGGGTATATTCACAAAGTGACTTGTGTGTGCCGGAACTGGATCTTGTTCTCTTCTTGTGCTCCATTCCTTCTACTGTCTGACGGGTATAACGGCGTGCCAGTCTTGTTCTACATGTACCTAGCATGTGGGTGGGGAAATTGTTGGGCTACTACTGTACTATGGCGTTATCTAAGGCGTTGGGTTGCAAAGTGAGGCTTCTCAGAGCTTGGGTGGAGATGCACAATATTTGTGGCTTTTACTCTAGGGACAACATTCCTTGCCGGATGTATGCTTCCCGCGTGCACGCAGCATCCGAGCACGAAGCCTGGGGGCGAAAACGGTTGTTTTGCTGGGGATTCGAGTGTGTGCAAGGACACGTGGAGGTGAGTAAAGTTTACGTTCCCTCATGACGATTCTGTGGGCGATGTTACGGCAGAGACACCTAGCGTCGGTGGTTTGATCGGACCTTCCAACCTTGCTGTCTCGTCATTTCGACCGCCTGGCGTAGGTCATGCCAGTAACGCTTTCATGGCCATGGCCAAGGCGTTCTATTGTTTAATGGCCATAGTGGGCTGACAATGATGCCTTCCCACGCTGCCACTGCCTCGGGATCTGCTGAGAGTGCGTCATTGGTCGCGGCCTATGAATCCGCAAGATGGCCGGTACTCCTACCTATGGAGACTAGACGCATGTGAGGGCTAGAACGCGAGCGAGTTCGTTAATATCTGTGCAGCCCAACCAGCGCAGAAAGGGCCGATGGGCAAAACAGTGAGGATTCCCTGTGAAGAAGATACCGAAAAAAGTAAAAGACCATATGAGCAAGGGTGCGGTTATGAGTACAACAGGTTTACGCGCACAAAGTAGGGGCAAAGTCTAGGTCGGGCAATGCAAGACAATATGTTACATTAAAACGAAACTGAAAAGGATACAGAAACAGAAACTCCAATGATACTACAGTGATGACGAGAGCATTATAGGAAGGAAAGGATACTCAACTATCCAAACCAATCCAAGTACTGGCTTCGAATCCTTCGTGTTTCCTGACCTCATCTTGCTTATTAAATCATCATCTCATCGTCAAAATTCCTTCCTTCTTTGATAACAACGACAAAAGCGAATGCATCGAAAGGAGATTGGTGCATCCCCCACTGCCCGGCAGCGGAGAGCCCCAAATAAAGCTCGTTCCAGTTAAAAGAAAAGACGCATCATATTTACCTAGGCAACTCTCAATTTGTGAAATGCCAAGTGCGACGATAGCCATGACTTTACGGTTGATGCATTAGGTGCTATGCAACAAGTCCAACTCAAGTAAAAAGCACGTACCTAGAATGTTCGCATCTGAGGCATCATGCCGGTGGCTACACCAGGCGGCATTGCCGGTGCACCCGTAGCGGAAGGGCCCAAGCGATGGAACATCTGGACCAGGCGCTCTCCGACACTGGGTTCAAGCTCCGTGCCATCCCTCGCAATCTTGACTTCGCGATTGGCATTCCACGGGTTGCGGAGGCCCCGGGTACGGTAAAATGGTAGGCGGTTTGTAGAGACCCACTCAATCTTGAAGGGCTTGCCCCAGCTCTGTGGCACGGCTGAAGTATCGCCTTCGGCTGGTTGGGGCGCCTCGTCTCTGTCAGTCTTGTCGCCTTTGTCCTCACCCTCCTCTTCAACATCGGTGTTGGGGAGCTCTGCTTCCCAGAAAATCGTGCCGCGCGCAGAGTCGTCAATGATTCTTCCACGAGGTGCCCATTCTGTTGCTGGGGTTGCGATCGACTTTGGCACGTCTGTCGTATCTGCGATCGTCTCTGGTTTGGGTGCCGAGCCTGTGATAGGAGCGCCATCCTCGAGGATCGGTGACGCCATACGGGCGTAACCAAAGTACTCGCCCGACTTGTTCGCGGAGAAGATGAGGTAGACATTCTCAGCAGACTGGGTTCTGTCAGCCAGCTCTCACAGGCATGGAGTTTGTTATGCACTTACCTGGAATGCTTTGTTCAGTACATCTTCATTGTGAGACTGTGTAGCCCAGATACCGTTCCGAACACTGAGCTCCAGGTCTTGCAGCGTAAGGCTTTTCACAATGAAGTATTTCGTGGCAGTATCGGCAGATGATCTGTGATCTTCAATACTCTTGTGCGATGGTGAGCCGGCCGCGTCTTCTGTAAGATTATCAGTGACACTGTCCTGCGTCGGTGTCGCTGGCCGAGAAGCGTTCTTTTGCTGGCCTATCATAGCCGAGGGTGCTGTAGGGACGCCTGATGCCGGAGCAGAGCTGCGTCGAAGTCGACAGACTAGGCGCACACCGTTGAAGCGTGAGTCGTGGAATCTGTGCATTGCAGCCGTGCACGATGCTTCCGTGCGATAGTTGACAAACGCACAGTTGCTCTTGGATATCAAAAACAGACTTTCGATATCCTTGGTAGCGTCGCGAGAGAAGTGGTCCTTCAAGGCGACTATCGTGGTTCCAGGTGGGAGATTGCCAACCCAAAGTGCGTGTCCAGACTGTTTCGGTTTGCGAGGCGGCCCGCGAGGTATGGAACTCATTGGCCCAGAGCGAGGTATGGCTATGGTCACATCAGCAACTGCACATACGATACTCCAATGGTATTATGTGTAAGGACAAGCTTCTGTATACTTACCAGGAGATTGTGCAAATGGTGCACCGTATGGAGACATCGAGTCCCCTAGAAAATTTCCAGTGGCCATGCGAACACCCGAGAAGCCGCCATCGACATGCGAATAATCGGCAACGTGGCCTTGAATACCCGTGTTCATCAAACTGGCCTTCCTTTCGTACATCAATTGATTCTGAGTACCGAACCCGGGGTTGAATTGCCCTTGTGGTCCGTATGGCGCCGGATAGTACATGTACTGTGACGCCTGCTGATAGCTCTGGTATGGGGATGGCATCGGTGCCACCCCAGCTAGACGAGGCTGGTTTGTCGCGAAGGAAGGATAGGCGCTGTATTGTGAGCCCTGTTGAGGCATGAAGGGTTGTTGGGGAAGCCCAGTAGCAAATCCAGGTCCGTATGAAGCATGAGTGGACATGTTGCTAGAAGTCATCTGTAGGTTCTGTCCGAGCTGGTATGCCACAGCTGACGTGGATGCGCCAGACAACGAGCGGGGTACCGTTTGCGGATTCGTTGAAGCATTGTCGTTGGTGCCATAGTTGGGTAGTGCGCCTGTCATGGCGCCCATGTTCAGTGGTGATGTACCATGTTCCTGGGGCTGGTGAGATCCGTTCGCATGGGTCGATGATCGAAAGTCGGGTCGTAGTTGGCCATGAGGTAGGCCACTGAGCTGAGAATAGAACGGATCGCTACTGTCTGGAGATTTGAGGGATGTTGGAAATGAATCGGAAGTATTTCCGTCACGCGCAAGACCAGTTGTCGCGTTGTCCATGGCATGAGGCCGTGGACCAGGTGGTAGGTCGCCCATGTGTTGTTGTTCGTAAACGACAGGAAGTGGTACCCACTGTTGGACCCAAACGAAAGCCATGTTAGTCCATACTACAACTCATACAACGAGGTCTAGAAAAACGAAAGTATAAAGGCCCGATTCGAACCAAACTTCCGAACATAGGAGAATGCAACATACCTAATTCTATATCAACGTATCCTTGAAGAGGTGTGGCAACCCGGAAGTGACGAGTACCGAAAGTAAGTCGCTTCCTAGGAGAGATGACGAACAAAGTTTGTCAATGGATAAGGGAGGCTGTGAGGTGATCGCATGTAAAAAAAGAAGCCGGCAGGAGGAGAGACCGTTTGAGGGAAGATGAACGACTTCGGTTGATGTACTACCTTGGAGAAGGAGCTCGCTTAGGGCGGAACGAAGATGATGGTCAGAATCACACAACCACTAAGACGGCAGAAGCGATCTCTCAAAGCCCTTATGAGGTTGGAGACGGCGCAACGGCAGGGACCGCAATGGGCAAGCGTACGTGCGGCAGATATTAGGAGCTAGGGTCCCGAGGATGAGCTCATTGATTGGCCTGGTAGGAACGGGAAGGCCACAAGAGGGATCTCGCGAGTTTTCTGCCTCAATCGCCGCTGGCCGCAGTAACTGACCGTAGCTTGATTGGTTGTCGGAAGGCTGGCCGTGGCTGACAGGATTGACGTAGAATGACAGGGTCTAAACCGATGCTCTGGAGGCGAAACGATCACCAAAAGCCCAGCGGGGAGAAGATAATTGGGTACCTGAGTCAAGGAGTAGTAGAAAACAAGTGTTACGGACGTGGTATATCATCGGACGTGGCGAGTGATACCGTTTCTAGAATGCCATGGGCCGACAGCGCTGATCATAGACTATCTTACGAAAGCTTAGCGGGCCCTTCCTAGCAATCTCCGGCAGGCGGAAATTTAGGGTTTGTTCTGTATACCGAAAAGCAGTTGGCGCGGAAGTGCTCGCGTCAATCTCTCGAATCGAAACTTGCCGAGAAAGTAGAAGAAAGCATTATATTACAAAAGCGCTCCAAGACCATAATACCAGGGTGTCCGCTAGCACCGGCTTGCACTGTAACAATTCTGCCTAGATCAAGATGATGAAGTAATTTGACGCCGTCCATGAGAACGGGCCGGACATGCATGCAAGGCAGGCTGACCAATTGAGGGAGCTACAACGACGGTGGACCAGACGCGACATGCACGAACTGAGCCGCCCAGAAGACTCCGGCCGTTTAGGAAACAGGGAGGAGCCATGGACGCCGCGTGGACAGCATTAGGGCGTCACGATAATGACAAGGCATGGAGCCAGCGTAAGGAGCTGACAAGGGACCCGGTAAAAGCATCTTGGGGCGCTGTTGAGTGGCTTCGTAGTAGGCTGTCTGGGCGGTGGTACTCCCCTGGTGACCCTGCGGCGGGAGGGGGTCGAAACGAGGGGGGGAGAAAGATGGAGCGGGCAGGGATGGCTCTGGGACCTATACAGGTTTAGCGCCATAGCGCGACGGCGAGACGGTGGGCCGCCAGATGTCAGCACTCGCTTCCATGAATGCGAACACACCAGTGCAAACCAACGCTTGACGAGTTTGCAGTGGGCTCGGCATGCTCTCGGCAGACGGCTGGACAGAATGGTCCGAAACCGTTTGCTCAAACATGGGAACTGGTTCTGGGCTGCCAGTGCAGAGGGCTTTTCGCCACACCCTCGGCGAGACCGCACCATTACAGTGATCTGCGCGCCACAGCACAGCCACCACACTTGATCCCGCGCGGTCATGATCGACACCCGGGCGAGCAATGAACGAAACGTCTGTCCCGTCTGCCAGGGTGTGAGAATGACGATAGTGTTACAAGAATAGATCTGCAGATCATGAGCTTGTCCAAGTCGACTCGATCAACGTCGAACGATTTGAGGCTCCACGCTGTCGCACCGCTGGGCAGCAACAAGAGTGCTGCCAAAACACCCGTCTTCGGCCTAATAAGAGATTGCGATGCCAACATGTCCATGTGCCGTGAATCCCACTTACACATTCCCGGTCACTAGTGATATGGGAAACGTCAAGCTTTGACATCGCGCGCCCACATTACCGCAGTGGCGGTGCTAGCATCCGTTTACAGGGTCCAGCACAGATTCTTCATCGAATCAGCGTCCGGTCGCGAACGCGAGCGTTGGCACTACTGTAGAGCCTCTGCGTATCCAGAGGCCCAGCTGGAACCCTGCGGGGGTGCTCCAAATGCGCGGTGCATAGTAACTGTGTCGTGAATTCAAACTCCGGTATAGCCGGTTCGTCCGAATAGCTTCCCCCGACTGTCCGTACACGTTTGCGTGTCGTACGATGCAAATGCAGATGCAGTAGTGAAGCGACTGAGGCTGTGAAGGATGATCTTTCGATAAAATGCCCCCGTCTTGAGAAATCTTGCATCGATAAGCCGGCTGAGACATGTACCTCGCCCCTGGCGATCCGCCGTCACCCCACATCTCAGGTTTTGCACGTGTTCGGTAAACGTGGACCCTTGTGAAGCAAAATCTAAACACTCCGTCAAGTTTAATGGTTCTCTTGCAAGAATAGCTAACAGGGGCTGCAAATACAAATCACGGCTAGTCTACGGAGAAGCACTCATTACTGGTCGCTCATGCATTCGATCGCGATCTGTATATTCGCGAGTGCTGCACGACGTGACCCGGTTGCATACTATGTGGTGCCATTTTGCCACCAAAAGTACATTTTCGTTACCGGTGTTGGCGCGTCGGTCCACGACGCCGCATAAAAGTTCAGCCCAGGGAATATGTGCATGTCCGTTTCAGAATGCTGGGGACTTCAAAGTACATATCGGCTGCTCCGGAACGCTCACAGCGTATACATACGCTGCCCGCGCAGTAGACACAAACCTTATGGATCCCATACGTGACTTGCGACGTCGGCCTAGTAGTGTATAGACCTCGGAACGGGTCGGAAATCCTGCCAATAGAAAAGAACCAGTGACATATCATACGCTCGCTCCAGCTGTTTCCGGTCCTGCGGCTTCCTTTGTGGTTCGCACTACACGAGTGAAGCAGTAGTGCAGGACTGGCTCAGCATATTTGTCAACTGCCGTCAATAACTATTTCTTGTTCAGAACTGGCTTCAGCGAGCTACGAATTCAGTCAGGAACTCTTCAATGTATTGAAAATAGCGTGGTTCTGCGACGGTGTCGTTGTGGCTTCCATTCGGTAGTTCCTTCCAAACTTTTGGTGCTTTGCAGACTTGGAACAATTTAGTCATGTGAGAAGGTCTGTAAAGCGGTCAGCAAACTGAAAGCCTACCGGCAAACGGTCCATGTCTAGGGTATGCGCTTACGGAATGATTTCGTCCTTGAGACCACTGAGGAATAAAATAGGTATCTTGGTAATCTTAGGGAGTGTCTCTTCAGTAGGCCAGATCTGGTGGCAGAGAGGAGTCAAGAAGCGAGCAGGAGGGAAAGCACTACTCCAGGTTAGTGATGACCTCCAAATCTAACGAAGTTACTCACGTCGGTATGAGTTTTTTGATCGAGGTAAAGGTATTCTCCAAGATGATGCCGGAGATGTCGCCCTCTTTAAGGTTACGAGCAGCCAGTCCAATGGCAACTGCACCACCGATACTCTGACCGTATATCACAACCTTGGTGTCTCGAAGTTCGTGCCTTTGGCGGATATAGTCCAACCCGGTCTGCGCATCAATCATGAGCCCCTTTTCATTAGGATTGCCAGAAGACAAGCCATAGCCTCGGTACTGCAACATCAACACATTGCACCGCAACTCATTTTCGAGGATCTTTGCGATGGGAAGCCTGTAGCCGATGTTGCCAGCGTTGCCATGGAACATGAGAACTGTTACATTGCGCGCATGTTGCTTGTTGGCTCGAATGAAGAATGCGCTTAGGGATTCGCCGTCCGGGGTAGGGATAAACAGTTCCTCATAGTCGGTAATGGCGAATTGCGAGGGCCTGGGTACGTTCGTTCGAGCGTCTGGAGGGAAAGCCCGGGGGTATATGATTTCGCTATCACCATTAGCCAGATTCCAACGAGGGAACAGAAGATGGTGTACTTTTGCTTGAAGTATAGGAGACCGCTGAGCAGGGCGGCGACACCAGAGGATGCTAGGATAGGTACGCGCAGGTAGGACATGAACGTGTCCAATGCCGAAGCCATGCTCCCTGGTCGGACTTGGGGGTCTGTGGGGCGTAGGATGGATCGGGGCTCAGGTGCCGAGCGACTTCGCGAGAATAGCAGCCTAGGTGAGGGAGATGGAGAAGGAATGGAAGACTCGACCATTCGGAGAGCCAGACAGGAAAATGTAGTATGGGGTTACGGTGCGCAACCGCATGTGAGTGAGGCCTAGAGGGTGTCGCATGTTACAGCTAGCGGTTGAGACCAATAGCGAAACGCCAAGGAAAACCAGCCGCGTACCGTCGAGCTGCCTACACCACCACCTGTAGCAGCTACTCACTCACCCCACAGCTTCTCTTGCCTCCACCACACGCTTCTCGGACATTCGGACTTGTCGAACCATCCCTCTCTATAGTAGACCAGCTCATACCGCAACAATGATGTCCACAGGCATGTTGGGAGAAGGTACATTTGCCGCTACAAACAAGTGAACTGCGGGAAACTCACACTGCGTAGATGGCATCCATGTCGACATGAACCACCTCAAGAAGGGTGAGGTCAAGTGAGTTGTTTGTGGGCCAAGAGCGCTGCCAGAGTGCTAACAAGCAACCTAGCCTTGGAACATCCATCATGGCCATCAACTTCAAAGACGGCGTCATATTAGCTGCCGACAGTAGGACGACGACCGGAGCATACATCGCGAACCGTGTCACCGACAAGCTCACACAAGTGCACGACACCATCTGGTGTTGCAGATCGGGATCAGCTGCAGATACACAGGCTGTCGCGGATATCGTGCAATATCACCTGGGCATGTACGGTACCACCAACGACGAGCCACCGACCACACAGACTGCAGCAGCCATTTTCCAAGAGCTCTGCTACTCCAACAAGGACCAACTCTCGTGAGTAAGGCACGGCCGTGCGACTACTCGTCACTGACGTAACTGCAGAGCTGGACTCATTATTGCCGGATGGGACCACCGCCACGGCGGACAGGTATACTCGATTCCCCTCGGAGGCTCCCTGCACAAGCAGTCATACGCAATTGGCGGCTCAGGCTCAACGTACATCTATGGATACTGCGACGCAAACTGGAGGGAGAACATGAGCGAGGAGGAAGGCATCAAGTTTGTCAAGGGCGCGCTCTCAGAAGCCATCAAGTGGGACGGCAGCTCGGGCGGTGTGATTCGCATGGTGGTGCTCACAGGCAAGGGCGCGCAGAGGCATCTATACCTGCCAGACCAGAACTACGATGGGCCAGGCAAGCAGTAGAAGTGGTCGTCATGACGGTGGTGGGTACATAGGCACACCATGTATGATATAGCACGACATGATGATGATACCTGAATGAGCGAAATGAGACAAAAGGAATCCATGGTTACCATGATGCACCGGAACTCGGGCAGTAGGCGTGGGATGGAGGCGCAACCAATGGCCAATCAACAGTCAGCATCAGGGCATTCGTCGCCGGTGTTTTTTTTGGCGTGGCCCTGTTCCATCCATCCTCTCACGTGGCGGGACGGTCCGAATTGCAGAGGACCATCTCGAGTGTTTTGCAAATTGTGGCGGGATGCGTGCAGTGCCGAAACGAGAGAGAGAGTAGATGCACAGTGTCGTCACATGCGTTTTGGACGGTGCAGGTGAATTGCGGCCAGGGTCTCTTGGGACCTCGCCAGTCGTTGGTCTGTGACGTTTGGGTTCCCCACGCCTTTGTCGAACAACACCTCATCACTCTTCACGCTGGAAGCCCATCCTGCGCGCATCCTCACCTTTACCTTGACTCGACGCGTGCCGTCCAATTTACTTTGGCTACGGCAGAGAGCAGCAGGCTTGCACGCGATACCTGCGCCCCTTTAAGCTGCGTCCAACTTCGGGCTCTTTCCGATAAGGCTCAACAACACGACCGACATCTCTCACCGATCCACTCTGCCTCGCAAGCACACTCCCTGGTGCACCGCAAGCATTCGCTGTGCCGCGCCTTCCCCCACGTCAAGACCCGCTGCACTCGACGTCCCTGCGCAGCCTGGTTTCGCGGAATGACTTCGCTTTTGGTGAGCGACTTCGGTGGGAACCACTTTCACACCAACATGTTTGGCGGCGGCAGCACGCATCAGTCACAAGAGTCTCCTGTCGGGCGTCACACTCCCGTACGGCCATCGCCGTCTTCGAGCACCAATGCGCCGCGCGTGGTAGCTCCGTCTGCTGATGTTCCCATGGCCGATTCGGCAGCCCCGCAGTCGAGCTCAACACCAGGCCAGCGATCGCAGCAGCAAAACAGCTCCGAGCCCAACACCACCGCACCCGCTGCCGAACAAGCAGCACCGACGCCACCCAGTCCGCACTTTCGTCCCCACTCACAACAGCCGACCCCGTCGGGCGTAGACCCCGCCTTCACAAACACCCGAACCGTTCCCTCGTCAGGTCCAGCACAGTCCTTGCAATCGCCCGAAGCCTCTCCTACCAAGATAAAAGTAAAGAGTCTGTCGCATATCCAGAGCTTCGCCATCGATGAGTCCAGTCCCTTTTCCCAGTCGCGCTCGCTTGCACGGCGGCAGCGACGAGACCCTGCAGACGTCGGGCCTCAGTACGAGATCAGCGAGATGCCCGTGTCAGACATAATCGAAATGGTGGCTGGTTTGCTGACCAAGATCACGACTACCAACGATCGGCAGCACGACCATCTGCACCGCCAAATCCCGCCATCAGAGGGTACCTCAGGGTTGAGCCAACAGACAACCAGCGTCTTGGCCTTTCATGGAAAGAACGTCCCCAGCATCTCTATCCTCAGCTATCTGAGTAGAATTCACAAATACTGCCCAACCACCTATGAGGTCTTCCTGAGTTTACTCGTCTACTTCGACAGGATGACAGAGAGGGTAAATGCTGGCCCTATGTCTGGTCTTCGCAAGGCTAATCAACAGTCTGTGGAACAATCAAAGTCTGCAATGTCAGCGGCTTCGATTCCCGCAGATAGCACACGACCTGCATCAGCTTCTGCTCAGGCGGCCACGCCTCCTCCGTCAGGCTCCCTAGGCAAGCCCTCGCAAACACCACGCGAGGGCCCTCAGCCGCCTTCACCGCCTCAGCAAGATCTCGACGTGGACGCACTGAACCTCTCACACTTTTTCGTTGTCGACAGTTTCAACATACATCGTCTCGTCATAGCCGGTGTTACGTGCGCCAGCAAGTTCTTCTCTGACGTCTTTTATACAAACTCGAGATATGCGAAGGTCTGTACTCGTCGATACAAAATATGTAAACGTTTGCTAACAACATCAAGGTCGGCGGTCTACCGTTAGTTGAGTTGAACCACTTAGAGCTGCAATTCCTGTTATTGAACGACTTCCGCCTCGCTGTACCCTTGGAAGAGATGGAGGCGTATGGAACAATGCTGGTCGAGTTCTACGCACGTGAAGTTGCTGAGCAGCACGAACGGGAAAACGGTGTGAAACAGTGATACAGCAATCGACTTGTACAGAGTACTTGCCACGGTTTGCTCCAATCAGATAAGGTGACACAACAGGAGGGGGCAGCGGAAGCATTGCGGGTCCATGCCCAATAAGCAGGGAGACCCTTTACGTCGAGTTAGAGAGGCCAGAGGATACCACTTTTGCGCGAACCATACCCAGTGTATGGACTGTATATGTTACGGCATATTTTGAACAGCCAGAATCTTTGCATTCTGGACTAATTTGAAAGGGAAGACATCATCCCGGAGCCCAGGAGACGACTTTGTTCAGCTTGGGTCAGCATGCGAGCGAGTGTTCTTCCTTAGGTGTGCGTAGATTTGGGATACCAACTGTTTGTCTTTATTTCAAGAGAGATTGACGACATTACGCCAGAGTCTCATTGTTCTGAGCTTCGTTTACCCTGCCTTCTGTATTCTCGTTTTGATACCTTTTCTGAACCATTAGGGTGGCGTTTATAGAGGTGCAATCCCAGAAATTCGCTTTGATGCTACCTGTTGGTAACTCGATAAGCTTGATCGCTGTGTTCTTGCTTCTGACCCAGGAAGTGAAAGTGCAAGGAAGATGATAATCATTAAACAAGCAAGTCTACGAACTGCGGATGAAGTAGCAAAGTACATGTGGAAAGTACAGCGCCCAAAGTCTCGGGAGAAGCATTCAGCCCCTCCATTCTAGATTTCCTAACCCTCACATCCTAGACCAGGATCCAGCATAACACAATCCACGCGCGCAACCCCTGGACGCAGATTACATGCAGAACCGACCGGATCACATGTGGTCATGACACATGGCCCTTGTTCCCTGTCTTTGCATCTAGCGCATCAGCCCGTGTTTATATAAGCCAGGGGTAAAAGTCGGAAAAGGGTGCATCCAGCGCATCCAGCCACAACAGTACTCACCCAAACACTGTCTGGACGCCAGACACACTCGGGCAAAAATGCACATACCATGGAGCGAACACTCAACCTCGATTTAATCTGACGCACTGAACACAGGTACAACAGCATGACACGTGGAGTGGTGCGGGATGTGGACGAGGACCCTTAATATCGGTGATAACATAGCCACCCGGGTGGGGATCTCTGTTTCCTAGTTTTGTCTAGTTCAGATTTCTTTTGAAGGGGGAGTGTTGGATGTGTGTTTTCCACAGCACTCTTTAACGCGCTTTCTCGGTTCCAGTGCTTTTGTCCTCTGCTGTTCGGATTTGCTCGGGTTCGGGTTGGGGTTACTGTCGTTATTGTTCTTGCTTGCTTGCGGCGTGTCGTTTGTGCAGTTTTTGCGATGCAACGTTCCTCCTCCGCATCGTCATCGTCGTCCTCGTCCTCGTATTCGTCCTCACTATCGATAACATCATTCGTTCAATATGCTTTCCTCGCCGCACTAGCATATATACTCGCGGGCGCGCCTTTGTCGACATTGCTTGTCTCACGTACGAATGGCGGTTCAGCGTTGTCAGGCAGTAGCCTTGGTGCGAAAAAAGGTGTTGATACAATATCCAAGTTGGAGAATCTGGTTATTCCAGAGAAGAACTTGAGTTGCGCGGCGCATGCATACAAAGGAGTTTATGTCCTGAGCAGGGAACCATTGGTGGTGTACATTGAGGGGTTCATTGACGAAGAGGAAGCAAAAGAAGTTGTGGCATTGAGGTATGTAACTTTGGTACCTTGTTCTAGTATTTGCATATGGACAGAACTATATCGCTCACAGGAATGTTCCTGAGTTCGTGGAGTAGCATGTCCTGTCTTGGCCAAGTACAAACAACATAGCGTGTTTCCTCTTGCGGCTTTGTCTTTCCTTGAGACTAACAAAGCCTACTACAGTAACCCGCATTTCACACCCTCAACCGTATGGACCTCCGGCACTGAGTCCCTCAATCCGTCAATCCGCAACTCGGAAAAAGCTCCCCTACCCCGCAGCCAAACAGTGAAGTGTATTGAAGAGCGCGCTCGCGTTTTTCAAGGCTGGCGACCCTACACTTTCATTGAGAAACTATGGAGCCAGAGATATGGCGTTGGAGGCCATTACACATACCACTACGACTGGAGTACCGCGACTAAGAAGAGTGGACGCGTCAGTTCTTTTATGGTGTATTTGGAAGCCAATTGCACGGGTGGTGGAACACACTTCCCGCGTTTAGAGAGGCCTAAAGATGAAAGTTGGTGTCAATTTATTGAGTGTGGTGACGGTGCTTCTTCGACAGATGCAGATCTCTCGGCGAGTACTGTGGAGGACGGACGGCCCAAGGAAGATCTAAGCAAGGGGGTCATCTTCAAGCCGATTGCTGGGAATGCGGTGTTCTGGGAGAATATGCGGGGAGATGGGAGTGGGTATGCGGAGAGCTGGCATGCGGGGTTACCTGTTACAAAGGGCGTTAAGATCGGACTCAATATATGGAGTTGGTTAGCTGAGGGGTATGTGCCTGTGGAAGAAGATTCTTAAGGAGACGAGAAAAGGATGAGGGAATCATAGAAGAAAAAGGCAGAACTAGAGGAAAACCTACGCAGGGATTAAATGTGGCTCCAGAGAAGAAGAAGAAGGGGCAAGTAGTATTGGAACATGGCGGAAGAACTACATGAATGTCCATTCGAGTACACAATGAAGCCACACATATTTGGCATGTTACACAGCCAATGCATACGCTTTATAGTACCGTGTCAAGTCCACACACACGAGCAGTCTTGAGGACCAAAGAACTAGTGAGACGAGGAGAAAGACGGCTCATATTCAACCTGGAATCATCAATCATTTCGTGTTCTCATCCTGAATACTTCTCCTACAACTTCAGCCCCCTCGATCCCTCCACGTCAACAACGACGACCTGCTCGATATGCCCCGCACTCTGACCAAATGAGAATTCATACTGTCCTTGATCAACAGTCCACTTCCCTTTCGCCTCATCGAAGTAAGCAAAATCCTTGTTCGCACACTCAAGCTGCACAATGGCTTGCGTGCGAGGTTCCAAGTAAACCTTCTTAAAAGCTGCCAATGTTTTGACAGGATGCTCAGCCGATTGATCTTTCCTGCCGACATATACTTGGATAACCGTAGCTCCAGCAACATCCCCTATGTTTGTGACCTCGACGTTAGGCGCAAATTGTTCGGGCGTCGATTGAGGCACGCGTGCATCAGTGAGAACAAAGGTCGTGTAAGACAGGCCGAATCCAAAAGGAAAGTGGATTTTGTCTGCGGCGATGCGGTCGTAGTGCCTGTAGCCTACAAAAATACCCTCTTCGTACTTGACAGTGAGCTGTCCCTTGTCGTCCCGAGTGCCAGGGAAGTTGCCGTGTGCCGGCGCGTCTTCAATGCGTTTGGGCCAAGAGATTGGAAGGTGACCAGAGGGATTCACGGTGCCAGAGATGATATCTGCGATGGCATTACCGGCTTCTTGGCCAGGGAACCATGCTTGTATCAAAGCAGAAACCTTGTTTAACCAGGGTAGGGCAACGGCCACACCCGTTGAATTTACGACAATGGTCTTCGAGTTGACTGACGCGACTGTTTCTACGAGCTTGTCTTGTGAGCCTTCGCGTGGTAGGTTGAAGCTAACTTGATCTTGGCCTTCGGTTTCCCATACAGGTGTGTGTCCTGTGAAGACGATGGCGATGTCACATTCTTTTGCGAGGTCCTTCGCTTCTGCGGCCATGTCTAGGTCGTGCTCTTCCTCATACATGAATCCCAGTCTGAAACCTGGAAGACCCGAGAGGATGCCTTCATCTGACTCGCCAGCGGGTGGCTTAGAATGAACCTGGATCTTGTATGACTCGCCCTTGGTGAACGGCACGCGAAACTCTTTCTCGGGGTTTCCGCCGAAGAGGAAGCCCATCGGGTCCGGAGAGTTGTGCTTCTGTTCATATACGACTTTGTCGTTAACATGTACGACTGTGGGACCGATACCTGAGCAACCCAAATAATGCGAGCCAGACTCACGGGGCGTAAAGGTAGTGGTGAATCTAACCTCGCTGTCTTTGGCGCTTTGCTCGAGCAGAGGTGTAAAAGCAGCTTCCTTATTGCCGTGCTTTGTCTTGATGGGCTTACTGGTGTTGCCCTTGTTGAACAGTTCCATGGTCCAGCCATCTTTCCCCTCGGAGTCTTTGCAGCCCTTCGATAGAGGAGGGATGAGACGATATGTAGCTGCACCTTTTGCGAACTTGAATTCCACATCGTCGCCGTAGGCAGCCTTAAGACCCTCCTCAGGAGTGATGCGATAGTGGGCATTTAAAGAAGCACTTCCACCACCATGGATAAGAGCCTCCTTTGCTAGACCAAACAGACCAATCGTCTTGCCCTTGATCTCTTCTCTCTTGAGTGGCAGGACACCGTCGTTTTTCAAGAGGGTGATGCCCTGTCCTGCCACATCTCGAATAAGTTTACTGTGCTTTGGATCGACAATAGATTGCTCAGGCGGGATTTCCGGGTTCTCGAAACCACCGACTTGTTCGATAAGCCTCAGCACATTTCTCGCTCTTTCAGTGATGGTGGCTTCGGTGACCTGTCCCTTCTTCACAGCCTCGAGGACAGTATCAGCACTGCGCCACCTAGTCGGTCCAGGCATTTCCAGATCCAGTCCAGCGTTCAATGAGTCGGCCGTGGAGTTGACACCACCCCAGTCACTCATAACGAGCCCGTCCCAGCCCCATTCGCCGCGCAAGACCTGCTTGAGAAGGAACTCATTCGAATCTGCGTGTGTTCCGTTGACCTTGTTGTACGCTGTCATAACGGCGAGGGGATTGGCCTCCTTGATAGTGATCTCAAAAGGCTTCATATAAATCTCTCTCAGCGCACGCTCAGAGACGATCTCATTGACCTTTAGGCGGTCCGTTTCCTGCTCGTTAGCTGCGAAGTGCTTGATAGTGGCCGCGATGCCTTTCTCTTGCAGCCCGTTTACAACGTTAGCGGCCATCTTGCCAGCAAGATACGGGTCTTCTGAGAAAGACTCAAAGTTACGGCCACCAAGAGGATGTCTATGGTTGCACATAGTAGGTGCAAGACTGGCGCTTTGTCAGCATGCGTCGTGTATGCATTGATATCAGCAGACTTGCAGCACTCGAGCACTCTTGGTCTTGGTCTCCTCTGCCAAAGCATGACCTATGCGCTTTGCGTTTGCAGGATCCCATGTCGCGGCTGAACATACTGCTGCAGGAAAACATGCAGCTCGTGTGCCTCCTGTGAATACTTCACCTCGGGCACCGTTGGGTCCATCAGACGTCTATTTTACTATGTCAGTAGCTGTAAAGTATGGTAGATGGTACGATCGCAGGTCCTACCTTAATGGCGGGGACACCCTTATCCGGTATAGGTACTGTCTCCCAAAAGTCCTTCCCAGCAAGGAGTGATATCTTCTCCTCTAGTGTCAAGGACTGGAGGACAGTTTCAACCTTCGCACTCATGTTTGCGTTAACGCGGGGCAGAAGAATAATCGCTCAAAAATCCAAAGAAGTGGTGAGATGGCTCACACCCTATCGTCTATTCTGCCGTAGTGATAGATGTACTCAACAAAAAGAATAGGTAATTGAAAGGGTATCAGCGCTCTATGCCACACCCGAAGGTGCACAACCCGTCACTATATGTACCTCAAGGTCTTCCGCTCTTCCCCATTCCCATTCGGCAACACTGACCGTGTCTCCGGCAGGCACACCATTGTCGTACCCATCGGTACATCGCAAGACGCTTGTGTGGAGAAGCAGAAGTGCGCATCATTGGCGCAACTCAGAATCTACCGTAGTGGCACTCGTAAGCGTGCCGAGGTTTTGCCATGCGGACTGCCTGATCGAGGTCTGATTCGTAGCCTGCGGTGCGAAGCGGCTCGGAGATTCGCCGAGGTATAGCCTCTCGGGATGCAAGTCGCTTACCGACTCGAGGTCAGATGATATGGGTACACGCAATACGAACGGGCTACATGTTGAATTGGGAAAACCACGAGAGACGGAAGTCTGGCAGACAGATTGCTCATGTTGTTGCTGGTGGATTTAGTCATGTTCGGATGCGGCAACCTTCCGAGGCTCAAACGGCATTCGTAGTGGGACCCACGTGTCTTGGCTGGCAGGCAGGTGAACATTTGAAAAACCATACGTCATGTTGTGTACCCGAAAGAATTGCGATCTCTAAAGCTTCGAATCATCTTTCTTTGGCATCCTTGGATTTCAGCTTCTCCAGGCGTCGTTTCGTTTTTGTACATATTACAATTTCCAGCACACGGCATGGCTGCATCATCGAAAAAGCCCGGAGAAGTCGAACCCACGACGAGCCGGCGGCATCCGCTGCAGCGTTTCGACTCACCATCAAAAGGATTTTCTGGCGCGTTGCACGTAAGTGACGAAGCAATACATGTACGACCAGGAGTAGGCAAGGTCAGATGTTGACATGATTTGCATTGTAGGTCGCTGGTCTGATCAGCTTCTATAGTTCCTTCAAGTTGTATGTGCTGCTTCTATCAATTTCGTATACACTACCAGCTAACATATACGAAGTCTAGTAGATAATCCCAATATCTTCGTATGTACCAAACTGCTACTCGTCCTGAATTGCATTTGAATCGCTACTTCTGCTATTCAATATGTGTTTCACATATGAAACAGCAAACTTCCCAATCCTATGTTCACTCGTACATTGCTTAGCCATGCAGCTCAAACCAACAGTCTAACGAATCCCTAGAACTTGTCTTTCGGCTGGCACCTCCAGTTTCTGACCATAATCGGCCTTTCCCTGTCCACAGTAACATTCATCTTCGGTCTCATCGCAGATCTCACATCGACCGCCCTCTCAAAATCTCCTTCTCTAAATTCAGATCCACCCGCGGTAGCTCTTTCTGAGCACCTCTTCCGGTTCAAGAACTATCTGGCTTTAGTAGCAGCACCGATTGAAGTCACCATCAGCGTACTATACTGGACCTTGAAAGCCATTGACGGGAAACTTCTGGTGCCTCCGGATCTACCACTACCACCAGCTATCTACGACCTAGGCTTCCATCTTGTCCCCGCTGTTGTCCTAACGCTCGATTATGTCCTCCTTTCCCCACCATGGCCCACAACGCCTATGAACGAATCTGCGCCTATGATCACTTTAGCCCTTTCTACTGTTGTCGCTTTCACATATTGGACTTGGATTGTAAGAATCCCGCCTCTCTCCCCCATAGAACACCCAGCTTACCATATCTCCCAACTAGGAAATTTGCTTCTCCCAGAATGGCTTCTACCCCTACCCCATCTTTGCGATACTTACGACAAACCAACGAATCGGGTTGTTTGTTGTAAGCGGGGTGATTATGTGGGTCGTAGGTGGATTGTTGAGAGTGTTGTATGCGAAGATAAATGGGTATGAGAGTGTGGAGCATTTGGAGAAGGTGCGACGGAACAAAGTCATGGGGGGTAGTGGGAAGTGGGAGTAAAAGAGGGGAAATTTTCCAGAATGGCTATGAGAAGACGAGTAGATGAAACCATTGAGGATGTTGCGACGCCACAGTAACATTGAAGCGGGACGTACATGCGGGCTGGGCAGAAAGCAAAGAACTACGTGCGTATATGAGACCGAGATAGTACAAACGCGGATCGGATGTCTATACTGTGCAGTTCATACCGATGTAGCAGATAGCACGTTTGCTTCTATCACAGCTCCTGTATTAATTATGTAAACGAACAACCAGCGATACTGTACATGACCACCAGCTTCTCACCAGCAAGCCCATGTTTGCGATGAAAGTTTACAGTAGAGTGAGGCATAGAAATGGAAAAGAACATGCCTGAGTATCTGTCCAGCGATCCCGTAGCGTGTCTCTCGAAAGGAAATCATACTACATTATACCGTATGCCGATAGTCATCGCGGTGTAAATTATGTAACGCCATGTAGGAATCGAACACCAAAACGTAACGCATAAAGGTAAGTCGCACGCACAAGCCGGTAGATGGAACGAGTGTGAAAAGTGGGTATCCGTTGCGACATGATGACAGCGCGGGGTAAGTGTCGCATTGAGGAGTTCAAGGGTAGCTCTGCATAAGTGATAAGCACTCAGCTCGTAGATGGCGAAGGCGGCGCTGTAATCGTGCGTTGGTCATCATCATCCTGATCATGTTGGTGGTAGGCGCTTGTGGTGTTGTAGAGATGGCTAGTGTACTGCAAGGCCTGCTGATCAGGACCGATGCCATAGGAGTAGGTGGGATACTGGTAGCCATTGCTTTGTTGCCCGTCAAAGTTGCTGTAACCTGTCTGATGGAACGGAGGTAGGATGTTCTCCTTGTTCTCGTACTGAAAAGGATCGTTGAAGGGTTTGTAGGAAGTGAATACAGGTGCTGGGGAGGGAGATGCTTGATGTGTGAATCCAGACGTGAGATAATTCATGCTGCTGGGTTGCGAGAACGGAACATCATCATTGTCTTCAAAGACTTCGAATCGCTTCCGCTTTGGAGCATAGTTATTGTGACTGTGGTCATACCCAGACGGACCGCGGTCCTCGTCGTATTGATTGCGGCTGAGGAAGGGAAACACAGGTCGCTTGGATTGTCTGGTAGAGCGGCGAGTAGCATTGGCATCAAGATTGGCGAGTGCAGGCCGTCTGCGCACCGGTTGAGGACTCTCAGCTTTTATCTCAGTCTCATCGTCTTCGTCAGACTCAGAGCATGAAATTCTGCGTTGGCGTTTGAAAGTGCCCAATGGGGTGAAGATGAGCTCAGTAGCCTCAACTTCTTGAGAGTTGAGTTCCAGTTGTTCCACGACGGAGCTGTCCTTCTTCTGGTTCCTTTTACGACGCATCTCTGGGGTAGCAGAGTCGAAGATGTCCATCCCAGGCCAGTATACCCCCTTGAGTTTGGTTGACTCGCTGACGGCCATTGGGTCCACGACCTCGGCAGGCTCGTCCTCGATAGCATATTTAGCTGCAGCGGTGTACCGGTATGGTCGCCGCCTCTCGCTCGGGTCTGAGTATTCACTAGACGTGTCGTAATCTTGGTTGGTGTAGCTACGGGAGCTGGCGCGTGACTCTGTAGGCCAATATTGCATATGAGGCGCGAAGGTATTGCGGTTGCGGAGAACCGGTCCATTAGCCTGGGGCGTTGGCGAAGGTGAATGCTCCAGTTTGATCATGGTATGCTGCTGCTGCCCTGATAGACGCGGATCAAGGAGGTTGCTTGCGGCAGCACGACGTACGGGGCGTGGCACTGGGGCTTCAATCTTGAGCGGAGGCGTGGGCACGGGTCGGGCTACATCGTGTGCGGTCAGTAACAGTCTCAAGTATTATGGGATGTAGGTGAGATACATACCAGTGGTCCTCGCACGAGTGCGACGTTTGTCCTTTTGATTCATCCGCTCCGACATCAGCTCCTCGACAGCCCATTCGGCATACCACTGGTCGTACGTCTCAACGAGGCGGCGGGATGCTTCCTCGTTGGTGGACCGGACTTTGACCTTGTAGTAATTGGACAAGTGACCTTTGCTGGCAATATGAGTGAGTAGATGTGAAACATCGCTGAAGCTGGGCTTTTTGGGGCAAATATTGCAGTGAAGCGGAATGTTGGCCATGCCGGAGGCCTAAAGAGGCTGCAGTAGATTAAAGTGAGAGCCGTAGTGTGAACGCGGCGTTGGTAAGGAACGTAAGTGAAACAAGCACAAGAGCAGCACAGCAGTGAAGGCAAAGAGCGTTGCGAAAGGAGCGGGTTGATGAGGTGAAGTGACGGTGGGAGAGGTGCTCATGAGAGACCTGGTACAGAGATGGCTGCCGGTCACTGCGGTAGCTCCTAGCCCATTTCCGGAGTAGATGAAAGGAAAGCAGGAGACAGACGCCAGCACTCGTAATGAAGGAGAGGGGAAGGTGCAGTATTGAAGTAAATGGCGTTCAGCAAGGATGGGTTTGTCGGTGGTGTTCTAGTAGGCAGAGCACGTGGAAAAGCTCGGTCCTAACGAAAGAGGAAGCCACCCTCACTTTCCTCCCGCTTTGTGTCTCGACGCCTATGGCAGAAACGCGAGGTATTAGATAGCGGGAGGATGAAGACTGATGAATGAATATTACGTGGGTATGCAAAGAGATACTGGTTAGGAACATATGTGAATGCAGGCAGGCATCCACCTCACCACCCACGTGTGATTTGACTAGTAGTGGTAGCTCACTTGAACATCTACTTACCTAAGCATCTACGAGTGACGGATCGAGGCATGCAGCTGTGGGCAGTCAGTACGCATGATGAACTGGGAGAGTAATGGTCACATACTACACAGGGTCTACCTCTTCGAGACCTGGGTATTTCAACAGACTGAGACCAGCAATGCCAAACACGGTATGAAAGACATCAACCATGTCACCAGGTCGGTCTGCGAGGCCACCAAGTTCCGGATCCTGGGATGGTTAGACAGCGATAGATTTGAGGACAAGATAGCACCGACCTGGCACTGCAGGATGAAGTTTGTCAACTTCTGGCCGTCTATCCAATGCAGCTTGTCTAGCATAGCCATGCTGCTCATGACCCACCAGCTGTAGCATACATCCTCCTTCTTCTCCGGGCGGCCGTTGAGGCCTCCGTTCTTGAGTTGTCGTTCGCTTAACCAGGCGCCCAACTTTTCTTGGTTGACAAGGTCAAGTCTCCCCGCGATGGTCAAAGCGCCGACACACGTAAACACCTGACCCGAGTGTGACTCGGCACCCGGGCTGGTGCCGTATCCGCCATCAAAGTTGGCGCACGAGTCGACGTATTGAGCAGCCTTTTCGACGTCGACTAGCTCAAGCAAGCCCATCAGAGACAGAGCGTTGAGTGCGCCGTAGAGAAAGCGCGTGTCCTGCTCTCCCCACTCGTCACCTGCAAAAGTGCCAGTCTCGCGATCTTGCAAATCGGCGATGACTGCTACTATAAGTACACTATCATGATATATAGATGTACAGATGTACAGATGACTTACACTTTCCGATTTTGAGCCGACCACCGGGGATGCGATCTTCAAGGTCACCGAGAGCGTCAAGCGTCGCGAGTATCTGCACGCCACTGACGGTGTACAGCATATGGGCATCATGTCCCGGGGCAGCACCGAGACCGCCATTATCATGCATACACGAGAAGACAAAGTCGAGGATAGTGGTGCGCGGGAGAGCATCTGGGTGTCCCAGGAGATGCAGCGCCGTCAGTCCCCAGTAGAGGCCGTTGAGACGCAGATGTTCGGTGAGCCAGTACTCGAGCTCATCTTTGCGCTGGAGCGGGTCAGCGCGGGATTGGATGGCCGGGTGCTTGCGCAGCCAAGCAGAGCAGAGACAGGCTACGCACAGTGTCGAGGCTCTGGATATAGCGGACGTGCTTGTCGACGAAGAGGTGCATCTCGTCGGGCATGCTGGCCATGCCGGCAGCACGCCCGGGCCCAGAAACAAGAGACATGCCAGACAGTCAGATGGGGGTGGTGTTGGTGGGAGCTGGAGGCACGGGAGGGTCTAGTTGTTGTTGCAGGCATGGCGCCGACAGGGGTGGGGCCTGACGCACATTGAGGGAGGGTCTGAATTTGAAACGAGACTTGGCAGACGATCCACGGCTGTACGAAGCATAGCATGTAGCACTTGACAGCCGCCGGGCGCGACAGCCTCGCACACTACGATACTGCGCAGCGGGTGAGGCAAGTGGTAATGCAGCACCAGCACCGCCAGAAACCTGCCTTCACCGCCAGACGTGCACTACACCCGCTGTGGACACCCGTTTGCGCACGATAGTCGATAGCGCCCATGGGCCGAATTTGGGGGGTAGGGGTTTTAGCAGCGTCGCTCCCTCGTACCTGGGGCCGTGCGCGCTGCTGAAGTCGTTGCCGCCATCCTCTCGCAGCCCTTGGTGCCCTTTGCTCGCAGCATTGCAGAGCCTGTGCCTCTTGGGCCAGCCATCATCCCCCCCGCCCACCACCACCATCGACCAGGAGACACGTGAATTGTGTCCTTTTGCTGACCAAGGTGCCGCCTGCAACGGCCGGCCAAGCCCAGCTCCACTCGCTCCTAGACCTCCAGGGCTGTCTCCAGTTCCCTCTCCCGCGCCCAGAAATAGTCGTCGTTCGTGACTTGTTTGTGAAGTGGGTAAGTAATGCCCGACGACAGCACTGCGACACCCACACACCTGCTTGCACTCGTGCCCGCCTCCCCCCCAGCTTGTACCTCCGTCAACACTCGCCATAGCGCCGCCCGGCCCCTTTCACGTTCCGCAGCGCTTGCTGACCATATCCCAGGCGTTGCATGACCGCCTCACTGCCCGCGACCCAGATACTCGATATCCGAAAGCGAGCACGTCTGGTTGACCGTCGTCACATCTCCGCCTCCGACTCTGGTTGCACGCGCTCGGCATCGTCCATCCCTCCGGGTTCCTGCATGGGAGCAACGTCCTGCCGTCGGTGACATAGACTCAACGCTCGCAGTCGACGCATCGAGGCACGCCTACAGAGAGCGCTGACCAGACTCTGACGGTTCGTACTACCCCGCGCGCTTCCCAGTACCTCCTTCACCTGCCATTCACCCCTCTACGCCGCCATGAATGAGCCTGCTGCTGACCGCCACGAAACTTAGGCTCGTTGACCGCGCAACCACCCATGTGCCACGTCCACTGAATCTACCCTCACTACCCTACCCTACACGCGCCGCATCGTCCGTTCCAACATTCGCTCGATTGCCTGCACATTGGCGCGTTTGTCCCAGAAACACTCACCGAGATAGTGCGCTCTTCGACTTGCAAGCTTGGCAGCAGCCGTTGCTTTTTAAGGGAGTTGTGCTAAGGAGTCAGTAGCCCTGGGAGCTTCCAAAGAAAACAATACGAAAGATGCCAAAATCTTCAACACTGTCGTTGGCTATGCGGGGCAAGCCCAAGGATAATGCCAACAACACACCCATGAGTCCAAAAAGCCCGAGGTCGCCAGAGATGCCTGAGGATCTCGATTTTGCGACACCGAATGCCGCGTTTCACAACATGCCACAGTCACCCGCCTCTCCGAAACCTCGCAAAGACTCCAAGAGCATCTTCTCCAACTTCAGTGCCAACAAGTCGTCATCACGCCTCAACAGCCAGGGCAACTCGACACGCCAGCTTCCTGAAAACCAACACTCGCCCAGCCTATACTCTAATGGGCGCAGCGGTGCGTCCACACCAGACCTCGGCCGTCCTGTGCGCACCCCCAACTCCGACGGTATGGTTATGCCAGCTCAGACAAATCTCCCCTCGCTAATTACCGCAGACAATCGCTCCGAAGTCGTACGCTTAGACCAACGGACAGGGTCAGGTAATTCCAACGACTCCTCCGATCCGCACGCCGACTCCTCGAAACGCAACAACGTCAAACCGAAAAAGGGTATTCTGTCGCGATCCAAGTCCATCAAAGAAGGTGAGACTTCAGGGTCTCGCACAAAATTGAACAAAGCACCCCCAGGCCAACTTTCGCCGGACATTGCAGGTTCGTGGACGACCAACGGTGATGGTATGCCATTGAAGACGGCGCCAATGGATAAAGGTCAACCATGGCGAGGCATAGGCAAGCCACGGACACACTCAGCCGATCGTCAGGACGGATCCAAGCACATCCAACGGGATGCCGATTACGGTCAAAGAAGGGACAAGTCGGAACAGATCTCGTTAGCATCCAGCTCGTACAATGAAACGAAGGGACATGGCTTCATCTCAAAACTGGGTTCGGGGGCTCGCAACATGGGCGAGAAGATGGACTCGGCACGCAAGGGCGTATTTGGCAAACTGGGACGAAGCTCGAGCAATCACGAAAGCCAGACGCCCATATCGAACGAACCATATGTGTGCAAGATTATCCACAAGCCGTTGATTGAGCAGACGAGGCTGACACGGATATCGACTCGTCTGGAACAGTCACGCGATAAGACTGAGTTCTGGATGCCAGCTCTGCCTTGGCGGTGCATAGAGTATGTTGTGTCTCGAACGGATCTGAGGATCAGGCTAACCATAAGCGTAGTTACCTGAACATGAGGGGTTGCGAAGAGGAAGGCTTGTATCGTGTTCCAGGATCAGCCCAACAGGTTCGGTATTATGAACGCAAATTCGATGAGGGTAAGATCGTCTTAATCGCTACTATGATACTTGCTCACCTAAGTCACAGACCGAGACATCGACTTGATCAGCGACCCCAACTTGAACGACCCAAACGTCATCGGCTCACTGTTCAAGAACTGGCTCCGACAACTGCCCGACGAGATCTTCCCAAAGGCAGTGCAAACCGCGATTCAACAAGAATGCCAGGGCGCCAAGACGACACCGCAAATGCTCAAGGATGAGCTCTCCAAGCTTCCCCCGTTTAATTACTACCTCTTATTCGCTATTACCTGCCATATCAGTCTGTTGCACTCCTGCTCTGAGTTCAACAAGATGAACTACAACAACCTATGCATCTGCTTCCAGCCAGCAATCAAGATCGACGCCTTTTGCTTCCAGTTCCTTATTCTGGATTGGCGAAACTGTTGGCAGGGTTGCTGGACAGAGAAAGACTTCTTGACGGACGAGATCAACTTCCTAAACGCTGTAGAAGTTGAGTCCCAGCAGCAACAGCAACAGCAGCAACATCAACAACTACAACAGCACACCTCCTCAAGGAATGGACCACCTCAAAGTGCTGGCAAGGGCAAAGGCAATAACTCGCCCCAAGTCCAGCCTTCAAAGAAGCCTGTTACGACGCGGAGTCAGTCTACGGACCACATTAAATCGTCCTCACGAGGACTTTCGTCGGAGAGAAGTGGACGCGCTACACCTCCGAACCCATCGCTGGTGTTGTCGGAACCCTCGAGTAACCCCGTGTTACGGATGCGGGGCGGCGGCGGCTATGGTGAGCGTGAGATTTCGCCTGAGCGAGTCATTTCGTCTTCAGACAGTCGTGATGGGGGCCATCATGCGCGGAGCACACCGCGTGCGCCGCCGTCGGTTAGCACCGAGGCGTCCTCAATCGACCTAGACGAGAACGCGACACCGACTCAAGCACAACACAGTCGCGGACCATCTGAATCGACGCAATTCCGACTGGACCTCCGGGATCCACCTGGCTCCCCATTCAATATTAAGTTCTGACAAGATGGTTGAAAGTACAGCAAATTATATGCTTAGCGCATGTCTTTGAGGCAACGATAGAAGAAGGGTTGGATTTGACCGCTTGATTTTCGCATGTTCGATTCGTCCCGTGTGGGCTGCCACGAGGTCGCGATACCCGTCCTTTGACCCCTCTGAGTTTGTGGCAGCAGTATTGCCCGATAATTGTTTAGTAGCCAGCGCTGGAGTTTGGACCGCGTATTGCTTAGCTGCTTATTTATTCCTGCATCATGTTGCATAAAGGCGTTGGAGAGCGGGCTGGGAAGAAGTAGCATTTGAGCGGGGTCATATGTACCATATGTGGATATCGTCGCATGGCAGAGCGCTGTTTCCATGGCAGTTTCAACGTATTCAACAATTTCACTCGCAGTGCTCGTACCAACTGCTTCGAGTTGGGACCGAAAGCCTAGCCCCCGCGCTATTGGAGAACTTGCACCCAGGAACGGGGCGCGGACTGGGGTTAGAGCTTGGGGCAATGACGTTTCTCCCGCGGGTTGCGCTTGCGGCTCATATGCTTCGCGACCGCCCACCGCCGATCTCACACGTCTCCAGGCGCTGCTTCCTTCTCTCTCTCCACACACAGAGGGCAATTGACCCTCAGAAGCGACTGCGCACACGGCCACGGGACTGCCTTTGACCTCAGCCGAGCCCATTACTCCACCACCATACCACCACCTCTGTCTCCGACTGCATCACTGCCATTACTACGTCAAAAATAGATATCCTAGCGTACCGTATACACCTATTGTCATTGTTTACCAACAAAACACTCCCTCGCAACCATCCAGTCTCTTGACATCATCATGTCTGTAGCACTACCACACCACTCCAAGTCGTCGGACCGCAAGGTCGTCTACTTGCTGCCGTTGACCGACTATGGCTGCCCAGACGTCGCTGGCACCTACATCTACCTGCCTCCTCCAACCGACCCAGCATACTCGATTTGCTTCCAGATCCAGGGTACCAGCTCGATATGTCGCGAGGGCAGTCTCTGGGTAAACATCCCCGCCCAGGGCGAGAAATTCAAGCGCAGCAACTACCGCGAGTACAAGTAAGCCGTCACCACTTTCTTATCAGGTCACATGTCGCTGATGTTTTGTGTAGGTTGAAGCCCGACTTCACGGGTATGTGTGAGATTGAGATTCCCATTCACGAGGCCAATGCCTTCTCTTTCTACACGACGTACAGGCCACTGCCGCAGTGGTCCTTCACAGACGTTGCATCTCCTGAACCCACACGAACGGACACATACTACATCGACATATGTCCAAATCTCAAGTTGCATGGCGAGCACTTGCCGGTCGAGGCTGTCTGCATCTTCTCTGCACTGTCCAAATTCATGGGCAGTTACCCCATCGACTGGGACAATCATTTGAGGGGAATCAGCGAGCGTGGCTACAATATGGTTCATTTTACTCCGCTTATGATGCGCGGGTCTTCCAATTCGCCATACAGCATTGCTGACCAACTGGTCTTCGACGAGGCCTTCTTCAAGGAGGGTGAGAAGGACATTGCGAACATGATCCGAAGGATGCAGAATGAGTTCAATCTGCTTGCTATGACTGATGTTGTCTGGAATCACACGGCCAACAACAGCCCATGGCTTGAGGAGCACCCGGAATCTGGTTACAACATCGACACCGCTCCTCACTTGAAACCCGCTCTCGAGCTGGATACGGCGCTGTTACAATTCGGCAAAGAACTCACCCAACACGGTCTGCCCACGACCTTCAACAACGAAGGAGATCTCCTCAAGGTTATGGAAGGCGTTAAAGAACATGTCCTTAGCAAGGTCAAGCTCTGGGAATACTATGTCGTTGACGTTGCGAGGGACACCAAGGCCATCATGGAGGCCTGGACCTCCGGCCAGGCCAAGTTCGTTGATGGCAGCTTTAGTGAGGCTGGCCTTCGCGGGCTCGATGCCGTCAGGGACTGGCCACTGAAGCAGAAAGCCGACTGGTTGGTCGAGCATGCCCTGCGCGGTGGCGACCGCATGGGCGAGCGCTACCGTCGCAGGATGGACCCGAACATCAGTGCCGGTCTCCTCTGTGCTTTGTTCGGCCGCTATGATACTCGTACTAGCAACACGCCTGACAACCGCGCAGCTCAAGGCACTATGACGGCTATACTCAACGAAGTAAACCTTCCATTTTACCGCGAGTACGATGGAGACCAAGCAGAGATCATGGAGCAACTCTTCAATCGGATCAAATATGTCCGGATAGACGCCCATGGTCCCAAGCTCGGCGAAGTGAACGACAAGAACCCACTCATCGAGACCTACTTCACACGATTACCACTCAACGAGACCACGAAGAAGCACAACCCGGAAGCTCTCGCTCTTGTCAACAACGGTTGGGTATGGGCTGCAGATGCGATGCGGGACAACGCTGGACCCAAGTCGAGAGCATACCTAAGGAGAGAAGTCATTGTCTGGGGTGATTGCGTCAAACTCCGCTACGGAGACGGTCCTGAAGATAACCCTTTTCTTTGGGAGCACATGGCCAAGTACACGCGACTTATGGCCAAGTACTTCCAAGGCTTCCGTATTGACAACTGTCATTCTACACCTCTGCATCTCGCTGAATATATGCTCGACGAAGCCCGCAGCGTCAACCCGAACGTCATGGTCTGTGCTGAACTCTTCACTGGCTCTGAAGAGATGGATTACAAGTTCTGCATGAGGCTCGGCATCTGTGCGCTAATTCGAGAGGCGATGCAATCGTGGAGTACTCAAGAGCTGAGTAGACTGGTCCATCGACATGGTGGTGTTCCTATTGGAAGCTTCGAGACTGATGAAGTACTCAACGCTGCACAGGCGACTGATGGAGCAGATCAGACAAAGCCAATCATCAAGAGAATCAAGCGGAGTCCTGTACACGCGTTATTCATGGATTGCACGCATGACAATGAGACGCCTGCTCAGAAGCGGGATGCACGCGACACGCTGCCTAATGCTGCGCTCGTTGCCATGTGCGACTGTGCAACTGGTAGTGTTTTTGGCTACGACGAGGTTTACCCCGAGCTGATCGAGCTTGTGCACGAGAAGAGGTTGTATTCTTCGGCCAACTCCAATGGAGGCCCAATCAAGCCCCAGGCTGGCGAAGGTGGTATTGGTGGCATCCGCAAGATCATCAACGAGGTCCACGTCAAGATGGGCAAGGAGGAGTACAACGAGACTTACATCCACCACGATAATGAGTACATCACTGTTCATCGAGTAAATCCGAACACCAGGAAAGGATACTTCCTTATTGCTCACACCGCGTTCCCTGGCTGTGGCGACGGCAACGGAGACTTTGGAGAGACCAAGCTACCGGGTACACAAGCAAAGCTCATTGGCGCCTGGAATCTTGAAGTCGATAAAAGTCCTGAGACAAGAGCACGCATCATTGGCGACAAAACAACACTACGTGGCTTGCCCAGTAAGACAAACGACCTCCAAGGCGTCGAAATCAAGTCGGTTGGCGATGATACCACGATTGGCATTCCTGACAACTTCCCCCCTGGAAGTATCGCTCTCTTTGAGACCTGGGTACCCAGTGCAGAGCACGACGATGGTCTCGACAAGTTCATCACTAGTGGAGCGCGTGCAGCTTTCAGTGGTGTCAATCTGATCGATCTGAACTACATTTTGTACAGGTGTGAAGAAGAAGAGCGAGATGCTACGGATCACAAGGATGGAACCTACAATATTCCAGGTCACGGCAATCTAGTATACGCTGGTCTGCAAGGCTGGTGGAGTGTACTACGTGATATTGTAAACGACAACAATCTCGGCCACCCGCTCTGCAACCATCTTCGTGATGGTCAATGGGCGCTCGACTATTGCCTTGGTCGCCTCCAGAAGATTTCTCAAAAGAAGGAGTACGTCAACATCAAGGGTCCCGCCAAGTGGCTGGAGGAAAAGTTCGCAGCTATTCGCAAGGTTCCTAGCTACATGCTTCCACGATACTTTGCTATGGTCATCCAGACTGCATACAACGCTGCAGTGGAGCGAGCAATTGAACTCATGGGCGAGAACGTCCGAGAGGGCAACCAGTTTCTGAAGAGCCTCGCCCTAGTCAGCTGCCAGGTCACTGGCTACATAAACAATGCCTCGTTGTGGCCAGAGAAGAGCGTGCCCAGTATGGCCGCTGGTCTTCCTCATTTCGCCTACGACTGGGCGCGATGCTGGGGACGTGATATTACTATCTCAGCTCGTGGTCTTTACATGGGAACTGGCCGGTTTGCCGATGCCAAGGAGCACATCTTTGCCTTCGCCAGCGTTCTCAAGCATGGAATGGTACCTAACCTCCTAGGCAGTGGCAAGAACCCGCGTTACAACTCCCGCGACTCAGTCTGGTTCTTCCTTCAGAACTGCCAGGACTACACCAAGATCGTGCCGAATGGCATAGAGCTTCTTCATGAGAAAGTTAAACGGCGATTCCTACCATACGACGACACATGGTTTGCTCATACCGACAAGCGCGCATACTCCCAGTCCTCCACCATTGAGGATGTCATCCAGGAAGCTCTGCAGCGACACGCTTCCGGCATAGAGTTCCGCGAGTACGACGCGGGCCCGAACATTGATAGTCAGATGAAGTCTGAAGGCTTCAACATCAAGATCTGGACTGATTGGGAGACTGGTATGATCTTTGGTGGCAATCAATGGAACTGCGGTACATGGATGGACAAGATGGGTGAGAGCGAGAAGGCCGGCAGTAAGGGTCACCCAGGTACGCCACGAGATGGTGCTCCGGTCGAGATCATCGGCATGTTGTACAGCACAGTACGCTGGTGTGCCAACATGTACGATGCAGGCCAATTCAAGTACCAGGGTGTAAATCTGGAGGATGGCAAGAAGACTGTTACCTACAAGGAGTGGGCCGACCTTATCAAAGCCAATTTCGAGCGTTGCTTCTACGTTCCGCGTTCCGCAGACGAGGACAGCAAGTACGACGTCAACCCGAGCATCATCAACCGTCGCGGTATCTACAAGGACTTGTACCGTTCGGGCAAGGAGTACGAAGACTACCAGTTGAGGCCAAACTTCCCTATCATGATGACGGTTGCGCCAGATCTTTGCGACCCCGAGCACGCTTTGCATGCCCTCCAGATGGCCGACAGGGTCCTGCTTGGTCCACAGGGCATGAAGACTCTCGATCCCTCTGATCTCAACTACCGTGGCTACTACATCAACAGTGAAGATTCAACTGATTTCCACACTTCCAAGGGCCGCAACTACCACCAAGGACCTGAGTGGCTTTGGCCCACAGGGTTCTTCCTACGAGCCATGCTCAAGTTCGATCTACAACGCCGCAAGACGCCCGATGAACGCGTCGAGAGCTACCAGCAAGTCACTCGCCGTCTCGCCGGGTGCATGAAGGCCATTCAGGAGTCACCCTGGGCTGGTCTCACGGAGCTCACCAACAAGGATGGTGCATTCTGTGGCGACTCATGTCCCACGCAGAGTTGGAGTGCTAGCTGCATCATCGACTTGTTCCAGGACGCGCGCGAGTACGAGATGGGTGAGACTGCTCAGAAATCTTCGTCGTAGGTCGACAGGGCTGGCAGGGTCAAGAAATTCGTAGCCAAGATGACCTAGAAATGAGTAAACATAATGAGTCCTGGTTGTAGTAGTAGAGTAGGATGGGAGACTGTTGTTGTAGATACCTGAATTAATTCGTTGATGACTTTGAACTCGCGTCTTCTCACTGTCACTCCTATCGAATCATGACTTCCTTCTTGTTCATCTGCTGCCAGGCAAGCTTGCTACAAGCCTGTTATCCGCAAATCTCTGACAGCTGTAATGATTGTGCGTCGCCGTTGCTGACCAGCAAGCACCCGTGGGGTTGTATAGCATACCGACCGGGCTACAGTGGAGCTGCATGTCGCGCGGCGAATAGTTATAGGGCTGGCAGAGGCTTTCAACGCCGCTATCGAGAGCGCTCTACTCATCGAAGAGTGTTTGAGCGACGGCGGGTGACGAGATGGTAGGAATGGCTCTACGAGGGGGAGAAGGGCATACTGTTATCGCGCTCAATGTTAGCACATGGGAAGAAGCTCGCTGTGTGGATGATACCTAGATAGATTGTAGCCTGGAGGCACTCTCTATGTTTTGCAGTGATATATCCATCATGCAATACATGGCGGGTATCCCTAGAGTGCCTTGCGTGGATAGAATTTGGGACCCACAGGCTTATTGTTCCTTGCTACGCACATTGTACAGAGCGATTATTGATATTGCAACAGTGTGTTATCGGGTAGACCAAATCATCGATTGAGTGACTGGAAACTCTACATGGGATCATCACTTGTGTTCTATCGGAAAGGGTGGGTGGAGGGTGCACGCAGTGAAAGTCATCAATCTATGACTAGGGGTGAAACAGCTTGCGAAGAGCGGCATGACTGAGTGTAATTCAAAAAATCATTTACCGCCTTTAAGGCGCAGAGCATTGTGAATCTCGGGATCTTCCTCGTCTATTCAGTCTCTTCAGTCTTAGTCTCATCGCCACGTCGCTCCTCCTTCTGCCTATCTCAACAACAACCCCTAAATCTAATTACGCCCGACAATCAGCTCACCAATGGCGAATCAACACCCATCGTACGATCCTCTCGATCCGCTGATGCGCCCTTACCCAGAAGGTCACTTCTACGCCACCACATCTCAACAGACTCTCTCGCCGCCAATGTCCACAACCAGCGTTGCTGCATCATCGCCAGCCACCAGTATGTCACAAGAGGACGCCATCTCCGCGCGCTTCCTGATTGCAGTTGTTCGGAGCGACACTAGGGCCATGCAACAAGAGTTCCACCAGATGTTGTCGGTTGCACAGAGCCGAAACCAAGACTGTCTATTTCTGAAACAGTTACAGAAGCAGGAGGTTGAGGCGAATCACGGCGAAATGGATTGGATGCGCAAGCGAATCCAGGACTTGGAGGCTGAGGTAAGGCGCATAGAAGGGAGGTCAGGTGGATGAAAGATAGGCCGTGAGTGTGTGTTTAAGACAAGGTCCTTCCTGGCGAAGATGCTGTAGCCGTGTGATCCTCCTTCTACATCAGCGCGTAAACGCTCATCTTGGGCAGATTGAGTATAGACAAAAGCACCTTCAGGGTATTCGCAAGCTCCCCTATCGACAATGAGCATGCAGATTGTAATTCTCCATGTCTTCGGTTATTTTGGCTCTGTACTGCCATAGTGCCAATAGGCTACATCAGGGATTAATTGCTTTTTCCCGGGATGATCTGGCGTGATCAACCTGCTCGTTCCTTGAGTAGAAAGGGTTCCCATTGCGCCATCTTCAACTGACAGGCAGTGAAGGAAACATCGCTTGCTTTTGTATCTCTACCGATCAGAATGTCGTGCATAAAGAAGCACTGTGGCTACCCGTGTCTTTACTCGATCTGGACACGCGGCTGTGCACGCCGGCTCCAACCAGCCGAAAAGCAAAATGGGGATACCGAAGACGTGTTAGTACTCTCTACCAGCGAGTTGATACCTACGAGAACTGCCTTATTCGGACGCTTATCATCCCTACGATCACCCTTGGGATAACTTCGTGGTGTTGTGCTACTACACCGTTGGATGCATCCATCAACTTTGCCGTCGGCTTCCGACGGCAAATGTTTGAGTCAGCACAGACGACCACGAATCATCTTCCCTTCACTTTTGCCACGAGGCCCTGCTCGGTTTCAGGAACGATGAGCAACATCGCTTCTCGCATGAAGTTTAGATGTTGGTTTAAGGTACGGATGCGGCCCGTATGGCGCCCCACAGCTCAGGATAAATGCCTTGAAACGCTTGGTCAATGCTCAGGATGAAGCAAGAGACCGTTACGAAGGGTTGAGGGGCTGTCTTCGTATCGAGGCTGTCGCCACAATAGACTTCCTACGCAGTGAATATCGGTGTAGGTGATCAAAATGGCATTGCGCAGCAGACGCCATTGCCTGGATGATCCTAGGACGTAAGCACTCCTGTGTAAGCGTAAGCGGCACTGGCGTGATATTGTCTCTAACCGTCTATTATCATGCGACTATGAGCCGAGGCATGGTGGTTTGTCACTTGAAAAGGAAGGGTGAGTGCGGTACCTCCGAGAGAAGGGCCGATGGTGTGCAGAGTGACAGTCTTTCAGCTGTCAAGTTCGCAGTCTGAGGCTGCAGCGACTAATTGGCCATCACTTGGACGGGGTCCATATATTGCAGGCTATGCAGTGTCACAGGCCAATCGCCTTCTCGGTGGCTCGGCATGGTGCTATTCGCGTATATGCAAAGTGTTGGCAAACCACCACCAGTACGCTGACTGGCAAATGAGGTATGGATGTTCGCGCCAATAAGGCTAGCTGCACTGTCTGCCAGATAACGCATGCGAGCCATCGCCAGGCACGAACAGGCGAGATCTGAACATGATGTTGAGGGTGGCAATTCTGCCGTCTCGCCCAAGACATGGTATCTGTTATTGAGCATCCTCGAAGCGTGAGTCAGTTGCGTCAAGGCCAGCAGGCACTTGACCTTTTGTGAGATCAGCAGGCTCGAGCTTCCAGTGTCTTCCGACGACTACATTTGAGCGGATTGCTTCGACCTAGCCAGGTCGGGAGTGTTGTGCATCTCAAAGCTTCGATCCTTCGATGTCGTGCAGGCACGCGTACATGCCTAAGCGAACAACTGACAGCGAAACTCGCCACAGGGACATGAGGGAGCTTGCAAGAGACAGGTGGGTCAAAGCTGCCGCCCGCTGCGAGCCAAACATTGCGAATGCAGCACCTGGGCTGATTGGCGCAACGTTTCTTCAACGTCGATCTTTGTGAGGTGATTAGCGTGGATGAGGTGGTGCACGCGAGGCGGGGAAGGACTCCCGTGGCAGGGATTAGCGTGAGTGTGAGTCTAGGGCTTAGCACTTTAGATGGCTCAACCGCATTGATGGAATCGCTAGCTACGACGTCCCCATGCGAGCAACGTACGTGTCCTACACAGACGTCCGTGATGAGCATGGCTACATGCGACAAGTGATGAGAGTCCACTAGGTGGATTTGTCCGTGATAAGACGTGCCGCTATGCAAGCAAAGAGTGAATGCAAGCAAGGCAGCGGTTCCATGGTCTGCAGATGGAGCAATCGGTCGATGGCGAGGCAACAGACTTGGATCCGGGCCTAGGCGAATGATGAGCGGCTTGGCTTGTGGTGCAACTCCTCAGGAGAATGACTTTGTACCACAGCAGGAAACACTCGTGAAACTTGGGGGAAAGCTGAGCAGGCAGATGATAGACTCATGTACTCGGGCCGTGGGTAAACCGCGGTGTCGTCCCGTAGTGGCTCTTGGTTCTTCGAGAAGTGGAGAGACTCGCCTGGCGATGTCCGGATGTGCAGAGCAGCCATTTTGGCTAGAGCTGTGAAGGACTTGCATTATCGCCCGCAGGTTCGGGGAGGCATGTTCTGTTGATTGTCCAGGACACGCTTTGTGGTAGGCGTATAGTCACGGATGAATGATATCCCACATATGGAGCTATTTTGATAATGATAGAAGGATCTTCCTTTGCGGCGTAGTAGGCTGACAGCACCGTAGGATCGCCACGCAGCTACCCGATGGTCACGACGGGCAAGTCCTAATCAGGCAATGTCGGCGTACGATGCGATGGACGATAGTTTGATGACTGACTTGGTCGTTGTTCTTGCACACCGCTTAGTGTGTCTCGAGATATTTCCGGGTGGTCAAGCTTGTAGAAAAGGTCCTTTGAAAGTGTGGTCATCGGTCAAGCTTGGAAGCAGGGACTAAATGGGCCAATCAGACGGCGGTCGGTATACCGAGACAGGCACTTCTGGCTTTGGTCGAAGAGGCGCGAGCGCGGGACGAATCACATTCGGTCCGGTAAATGAGAGTCGCCCATGTCCCATCGGTGAAGCAAATGGGGTCAGAGTCGGGTTGCAGGGCACTAGATGGCCGTTGAATGCGTCAGGAGGGTGCAGCTGAAGCTTGCCGTCAAGCGCCACAAACACCGTTGGGTGCTAGCCGAAACAGCAAATGGCTAGGAGAGTGCGAGGCGCTAACGGCTTTGGGAGTCCGAGGAGGACTTCCTGATATGGCGGGCAAGTTGAGGAGGTGTAATGAGGCCATGGACGGCTGGAGGCGGCACAGTCATGGTCAACAGGTGTGGTTAGCGATGGCAACGATGGCTCTGGTCTGGTCTGGCCATTGCGCGCGCGTTTGGTAGCGTCGTGTTTGTAGCGTTGTATTTCCCGTTGCAGAGCCTCGTTGTCGCGGCGCGTCGGTCCCTGAGACGGGAAGCCCACAGTTGCGTTCATTCGGCTGCAGCCGCACGCGTCCAAACAAGCAAAGGGACACGCTGGCGGAGAGAGTCAGATTGGACAGTGGCACAGGCAGGCAGGCCGGCAGGCAGGCAGCGTCTAAGATTGTCGGAAGAGTACGGGTGGAGTCACGTGGGGCAGGGCTCTGTAAGGTAAGCAGCTAGCCGCAATGGGCGCACACGGCCGGACAGGTGGCTGCACAGGTAGGCTGCACAGGTGAGGTGCACACAGCAGGCCCCATGGGCGAGGACGTTGTGCGCTGCACTCGTGTTGTGTGCTGGTGCTGGAGTCACTCGTTACTCGGATCCGGAGCGTGGTGGTGTCTGGTGTCGGCCACGGCCACGGCCATGTCCTGTGCTCGCCCGAGGGGGGGAGGCTCGAGTCTGGCAAGATTAGCATGCCACAAGCGGATCTCCAGCCGCCTGCCCCGAGCCCCTTAGCGCCTTTGCACGCATCCGCGTCTGGCGTCCCGCCGTGCGAGGTCCATGCTGGCAGCATGGGTGGCTCTGGTCGCGACATGGGTGGCTGTGGGTGGGCGACATGGGAGGACGTGGGAAGACATGGGTTCGTCGACGGCATCAGGTCCCCGCTGCATGCCATCTCAAGTGGGCCCCAGAGCTCTCTTTCACAGTGCAGCAGCGCCTTCCCCCGCAGCCTGCGCAAACCAGTGACATGCCCTTGTTGCAAGCCCCCCAACTAGGGCCTCCAGCCGCTTCTTCCTGAGCGGAGCTGCACAAGAAGTCGCTGCAAATGCTAGACCCTTTCCACTCTTCCCGTGAGACCCTACTCCTTGTGCGACCCTGCCCTTCTTCCTCAACTCCCACTCAAGCCGCCGCTTGACCGCCAGATAATAACTTAAGACGACCGAATGTCATGATGGGGAGCGACTGGCATCCACACAGGCACCCGCAGCCCGACCCCAACCGCTTTCCCCAGCGAACCCTCCCCAGCTTTGCTGAGCTGACCTCGTCGTCCGACTCAGTCCTGCACCGCCCGCGTGACTCTGTCCCGCCGCCGCCGCCTGCTGCAAACACCGCCGACCGGCCTGTCTCACAATCCACGCCGCCCACGACGCTCACCGCGCTCGACTTTGCCAATTCCACACAGCAAGCCTCGTTCACCGCAATCAATCACACGAGCCCGCACGTCAGGTAAGTAGCCGTGACAGAGCCTGCCGCAAGCGTGCTGACTTGTTGGGCAGCCCCACCAACACCAGAATCCCGCCCCTTGCACCAGAACAACAGCAACATCATCATCATCATCAACCACAAAGGTTTTCTCTTTCATTACCCCAGCCAACTGCTGGCCCGTACAGTCCCCAGGAAGTCGCTGCACCATCGCAACCACCGCCAATTGCCAGCCTGCGCCAAGACTCGGCCATCTCCCAGCACCGTTTCGACACCTCAAAAGAGGCCGAGCCCACTGTTCCTTCCTCTGTTCTTGCCTTTTCCTATTTTCACCCTGTTGTAGGGGGTAATGGTCGTCAGCCAAACGGTCCCCGGCCAATCTCACATCCTGCTGGGCCCGCTTCTCCCCATTCCCCAGCGAGTGAATATCGCTCAAATCAACCATCTGTAGAGACAGGAACCCGCAACCAAAACGGAGCAACATCACCATCGTCATCCTCCAACCCTCACACTTTTGCCGAATCTTCCAGGTCGCCAGAGCAAGTGCGAGACGCCAACACAGACTCCGGATCCAAGAGACCACTACCATCTCCAACGTTAGATCAAACGAACGGCAGTGGACGACATCAACGCTACAACGTAAGATTCAACACCGTCTACACCTCGGAAAACATGCCGCCAAATCAAAGACCTCGGCCAGACCCCCATCCGACAGCCCCTGTGCCAGTGGAGACTCCCGAAGAACAGCCATCGCCTGAGCACACTATCAAGCCTTCTGTGGAGCAGGCCATCTTGGCCATCACCACTGCAGCTCCTCCCCCTATGGAGGATCCTGCGCAACTTCAGCAGCAAAACACGCCCCAAGTGGAGCGATGCAAGAACTGCGGTGTTCGCTGGAAGCGGCCTTTACCCGGAGAAAACCAGTTCCGACTGAGCTCACCTGCGCAGAACATACGCGAACAGACGAGATTAACCGAGGATTACATCAAACGACTGGAAAATCACACCAAATATGCCGACGAAGCGTACGCGCATTGGGTACGCCAACACCAGATGTGCCCCGCGGCTGCAACCAGCCCGCCCGAGACAGAAGCAGCGCACAAGTCACGGAGTAGAAGCATAGAAGACCCTTCACCTCCCAGTCCTCCAGCCCATCCTGTTTCCGCCAAGCGAAAGTCCGAGATACCTCACGAAGCCTCAAAGTACCGAAAAGTAGTAACATTTGACCCTCCATCCAACCCAACACCACCTGTCCGTTCCACAGCTCCGGCCTAGGTCATTAATGTCTACATTACACCGTTCACGATTACGCTTCCGCACACGAAAGTTATCATTCGATTCACGTCCGCATTTGCATTTGGGTTGGTGTTCATGACAGCAAAAGAAGATCGTCCGCTATACCCCCATCCGGTCGTCTTCACGCTCTTGCCTTGGCTGCTATTTTTGGTATTTGGTACTGTAAGGGTTTACTGCTTGAAAGAGATGGTTAAGAAAAAGGATCGGCGTTATCATTCTCGACAGTGTTACCCTCTTCACGGCGTTATCTATTCTACGCCACCATAGCTCTCTACGATGAGAAGCGTTTGTCATGTTGCTACTCAGATCTGCCCACGTCATGATGCTGCTATGTATCACCTGATGTACGTGGTACGCCTCCACATCTACGTTTCACACCTCCTTCGTCCGCGCTCCGTCTCCGGTGCCGACAGCATGTGCCTATCACACCAGCTATCACTCGACGATGTTGCTACTATACCCAATCTGATCTCTTCTTCACAACTGCTGGACTACTGCATGAGTCGAGTCGCCACTAACGACCCTGTTACCAAAGCGCGAAACTCACAAACCTTATCCAAACATTAGGGGCCCAGCATTCCGTGCTCGGACAAGGATGCACCAAGCCCCGCACAAGCGACGAGCGTCAAAGCGGTTCGGTACGAAACCCAAAGTATCAATCAATATGGATCCGCTGAAACAGAGTTCTGGTATCCCGATCGATCTCTGGGCCACCCTTGCAACTTGGATGCAGTCTTTATTGACGCAGTCTCGACTTTCACATGTACAACAGCCGGTAAATTCAATCGCAACAACGTTCTAGCGTGTCGACATCATTCAAAGCCTCCCACTGGGCGAAGCAGCGAATCAGGCGCCCGGGGCATGTTCCAGCTCACGCTATCCGGATTACCTGCATGACTAGCCACACCCTTACATTGCTACTTGCAAAAACGGGATAGGGTGACACGGCTGACGGCTGCCGAGCGGGGCTTCCCGAGTCGCCAACGCTGTTGAACTCGCTATCGCGGCTAATCATAATTCGTCGCTCAACTTCCCCATTCCGGTACAGCGGAGTCTTTCGGTGCTGTTCGAGTTTGGCCGAGTCCGGTATACTCTCGAATATCGATTTTGAGTTGGATCATCGTGGATTTGAGATGTGGCTGAAAAGCGGCCATACTGCGCAACGGCGACGCAGGCAAAAGATTTTCTTTTTCTTTTCTTTTTATCTGTTTTCGTAAGCTGATGTTATGTGTGTATCTAGCAGATGGTAGATTTTGTATTGCGCAGCAGATTACACACGGTTTTGCCTGGTGCGGGGAGCATATGAAGGTCTAGACATGGAACGCATACAATTGAGCCACAGTTGATAATGACCTCATCAGCAGTGTCGACCTGGGCGGCGTCATCAGCCTCGCCAATCATGACCGTTTCGATGTGGTTCTTACAGGCTTCGGCACGCCTCTCTCACGCGACTGCCTGCTGATCTTTGATGTTAGCCTCACGAAGAAATCCATGCAAACCCAATCGGTCGCTTAGAATTCACCAAATTGAACGAAATGCACCCGCAACAATTCCGAATCACTGGGTTCAAAGACCTCGGAACGCCCTTGCAACGTTCTTGTATAAATAGTCAGCGTCGATCGCTCGGAGCACGCAGCGCCTTCGGGAAACGCTGGGTGTCGATTGCAGATCTAGGCTCTAGCGCAGGCAAAACTCTCTCGGGGCGTGCTAACGGCTTACGTCGCTAGTTGAGGGCGCGAGGCTACGGGAACGCTCGTCGAGTCACAACGCCTGGACGGTCGTTTGAGAATGTGGGTATACAATCGGTCCGCAACGTGATTGCAAACTTGCTGTACCCGGACCTAAAACCTGGCTCACATGCCGAAAACAATGCTCAAGTGCCGCTTAATATGCTTCGGCAGTATGCGGCATCGACATGGCTGCATGATATACGTCATAGTATGTTCAGTGTGCTAGGGAGCTGAGGAGTTTGGGCCCCAATACCTTTTTGCTCAGGCTGTGTAGAGCTATCCGCCCACGACGCAAAACGCACGATGAAGCCACGTAGCCGTCGGACCTGACCCAGAATTAAGGCCCCATTTGTTAGCAGGTTTTCTGTACAAGGCAATCTTCCATGCATGAACTTGGATGCTCTAGACAAACCATTGTACCCACGCGTCAATTCCTTCCTGATACAGCGGCAGTGTGCAAGTGCCATTCATATCCTTTTCCGCTTCCCCCGCTTGGCGATACATCATCGGCCGCGGGAATGCACAGACAGCAATCGCAACCGTCCTCCGTCAGTTCCAGCGAAACACTAGCCGCAAGAGCATAGCCTTGGGGTGGAGTCGCCCCAGCTGGCGCCGCAGGTTAATACAACACAGGCCGCCGTTCGAGTCGCGGGCTCTCCCTGAAGCTCGACCCATCCATTGTTTGATTGGCGCATCAACCACTGAGGGCCGGCACCAAACACACCAGTTCCTTCGCTTCGCGCGCGACACACCATTATTGCTGACTCGTCATCCGTTATGGAATCACTGGGGTGTCTTGTGCGCATCTTACCTCACGTAAGAAAACTGCCGTTGGGCGTGCCGGCGGAATTTCCCCGTTGCCTCCTGGTATGCGTGCGGCCTGACTCGTCGCGTAGTAAAGCCGTCCCCTCATAGTTAGTAGCGGACTGAATAGACGGACCTGAAAGGAACCCCTGCCGTGATCACAAGACAAGCCGCGTCTGCAAGACGACGGTTCTCATCACAACCGTGGCAATGACAGCTGTCAAAAGACAGGGCCCTTTATGCAGCCAGGTCGTAAGAGGCAAGAGACGGGCTGCGGTTGCATTGGGCCGACCGACGGTTTTTCTTGCAAGTGGAGCTTCGCGCGGAAGGATCCTCCCTCACGACGTATTGTCTATACCTGAGGTTCGATGTAACCTTCTACGGTTTACACCACACTTCGCCTACAAGCGCGATGCATCGCTTGCAACTCATAATGGCAAATTCCACCGCAATCAAGTGCAGCAGGGGTGGACAAAATATCTTATGAACTGGGATATGTAGCGAATCGGAAGTCCCGGCAGCAAAACATTTCGTTGGAGTTGGCATACTGTACACTGGCAGCATCTTCGGCAGTTGGACCTGGAAATTCGCGAGTAATGCTATCAAGAACGTTGCGGTTAGCATACCGACGACAATATTGCTGCACTAAATTGCATTCAATATTAGACGCAGCTGATTGGCTACTTTGTACTATGGTCCAGGAACGCACCAGATACAGCAGTCAGGCTGGAGATAAAACTTGGCTCCGGCCACCATACCGCTTCAATACACATCCATCCCGTGCATACCGGCTCTGAAACCTCATCTTCAGCCGCTATCGCCGCAACTGTGCCACACAGGAGATGCGCGGACGGACGACCGCGCAGTCACCAAGGGCATCGCAATCAAATCGCGGTAGAACAATCCAGCCAAGATTTCAATACTGATATAGAAGCCTTGCACGCGATTACATGTGGCAACGCTCACGGCATGACGCAAGGGGCCTGCTTCATGGAGTACATGCTGCGATGTTAAATTTACCGATGGTGTGCAGATGGTATGCTGTAGCGTGCGCCGAATCTGCGGTTGCAACGCCCTCCTCCGATCGGAGAGCAAACTTGGTAAGGGCTTTCAATGTTGTGACTGGCTGGACTCCAACGCCGATGTATATGCAGGTTTTCCAAGGTTGTATCACGCTGCAAGAGCGATGACGCCCCTGCGTTCCCTTTTGTGGTGTCGATACCCTGCGTGTTCACACCGTCTCCCTTGCATGGGCCTCTTGCTTCACTCCGAGAGGTGCGGGTCAGGATCCCACAGTCGTAAGTACACAGAAAAGGCCAAGTTCGTATCGTGTTCGGGGGGCTAAGAAAGTTTAGAGATCGATCATCGAGATCTCGTCCGAGTGCGCAATCCCCCTCTTTTTACCCACGCTAAATGCCCCGGCCCGCATGAACAACCAGCAAACGACTACGACAACTACCCACAATCCACGCGTCGTCGCGATCTAGATCAAAGGATGCCTTATCCTGAGATGTCAGATCTGCCCGTGAACATACGATGCGGAAACTCACATGCATGCGTTCCTTGTCTACACTCACACCCCTGATGTTTTCTTTTTCTTCCCGCAAGCCACCTTCCAAGCTTAGCACAATTTATCATTGTCATCGGAAAAAGCACATGCAAGAAGTCTGTTCTCGTGCCATCGGACATTATGCCGAGCATTGAGCCTTCTAGATAACATAAACATTTCCATTAACTAAAGACAAGGATGTGTGTCCGCAGACCGAGACATCTGATGCGTGACAGATTTCGCTTATCGTACTCCGATCTATTGTTGCATTTCGTGAATAGATACTATATGCTTTCTTGGGAATTTTGTCCGTATGTGTGGGTATAGTTATGGGTGTGTGGGGTATAGGGCGTGACAAGAGAGGCAGGAGTAGCTGTCAAGTACAAGGCTGTTTTTGCATTGCCGGGTATCGTTCGGGCTCTGTTTTCAATTGCCGGTACCCTTTCTCCTTTCACATCAATCCGATTGTCTCCTGTTTCGTCCACTGTCGAGTTGAGTTGTGTCTAGAGTAGAAGCGAAAGTCCATTACAAATTGGGGAAATAGGTGCGAATCCATCACAAGGTGCCGGTTTAGTAACGCCGAGCGGGTAAATGTAACAGGTGAGCAGAATTGTCGACAGCCACCACCACATCTGAATTACTTTCATGGCCGCATCTGTGTCCAACCTCTCGAAGGATTGGGCAGAATTGGAGATAGCAACCTTGGAAGTAAGCCGGTAGCGTGGAACTGGAAATGATTCCCGGTTAATTCGCAAGGATGGAAAACGTCACGAATGGCGTCAAGATGGAAGACCCATGCACATGTACTTGGAAAATTAGTAGACGGTTGGAAGCGAGAGAAAGTAGTGCATCTTAGTACGACTCGTACGAATGGAATGAAGGGGTGATGGGGGGCGTGGTCGTGGCGTAGCGGCTAACCCGTTAGACGCCTTACTGTGGAAGTGCATTAGCATAAACGAAAGTCAATATGTAAAAGATGCACATTATTTTTTGTTTTGTTTTATTTTTTGCGCTCCCAAAACCTTGGATTGCGGGGTGTCTGTGTAAGACCGACAGTTTCTTTTCGCCCAAGACTTTTACTCGTGGTCATGACGTCGCTGTCGGAAATGGTCTGTCAAAAACGGTGACACGCGACTATGTGAAGGCGTTGAAACATGTAAATTACCATCCTCCTATCAGAAATCGGTTCAACTATGCATATTGTCTTATTCTGGCAGCTTGCTGCTCATGCCCGTGGTCCCACCGTTATCTTTCGCCTTCTAGGACACATCTGAATCTCCATCCTAAGGATGTCTTTAGTCATAAGTAGTATTGATGCAGTAGGTCGAGCTTGATGAGCAGGATACAGCGGATATAAAAACACACACACACACACACACACACACATAGAGCAGAGTCTATTGATATCTTCGACCACGATCATCGGTTTCACCTCCCCCTAATAGGTTTACAGCTTGTTGCCCATGTTAATATGTACTGCCTTCACCTGTGAGTAAGCCTCCAGTCCTGCCTCCCCAAGCTCTCTTCCAATACCGCTTTGTTTCACGCCACCAAAAGGTATCCTGTAGTCGCAATCTTGACTGCTGTTTACCCATACCATGCCCGATTCAATCTCCGCAGCCACCCTGTGAGCTCTTTCGAGATCCTTTGTGAAGATAGCACTACCAAGACCGAAAATTGAGTCGTTGGCCATGTTCACCGCCTCCTCTTCTCTTGAGAAAGTGGCAATCACTACGAAGGGGCCGAAGATTTCCTCTCGGTAGATGCGCATGTTGGGCGACACCTTTGTAAATACTGTCGGCTTGACATAGTAGCCGTTGCCTTCGCAAGCCTCTCCGCCTTCTATCAGCTCTGCACCTTCAGATTTACCGATGTCGACATACGATAGCACTCGCTCATATTGCTGCTTCGTGACTTGAGGGCCCTGGAAAGTGTTTTCGCTCCATTGATTACCAATGATGGAAACATTTTTAATCTGTTGACGGAATTGAGAGACAAATGTATCAAACACTGATTCCTGGACAAGTATTCGAGACGTGGCTGTGCATATCTGCCCTTGGTTCGACATGATACCCACGTGCGACCATCGTACCGCCTGGTCCATATCGGCATCTTCAAAGACGATCAACGGGGACTTGCCTCCAGTCTCTAGAGTAATGTTCTTCAGCCCTACTGCGGCCATCTTCATAATTTGGGTAGCTGTAGTCGTAGAGCCTGTGAAAGCGACTTTGTCGACCAGGGGATGCTGTACCAACGCTGCACCTGCTTCCCGTCCAAGCCCATTCAAGATGTTTACGACGCCAGGTGGGAACCCAGCCTGCTTGATAAGTTTGGCCAGAATGAGAATTGATAGTGGGGTCTGCTCTGCTGCTTTTAATACAACCGTATTACCGCACGCTAGCGCAGGTCCAAGTTTCCAGCAAGCCATGGATAAAGGGTAGTTCCAAGGGATGATTTGGGCGACGACACCGATGGGCTGGCGTAGGGTATATGCAAACTTTTGGGGGGTCGTACTGATGGTCTGTCCGGAAATCTTGTCTGCCCAACCAGCGTAGTAGCGAATGGTAGAAAACGCTTCAGGGAGGTCTTCGGTAAGGGCTACATTATAAGGCTTGCCTAACGACTATTAGTGTTTTCAACTCATGTATTCGGTGAGGCTCACCATTATCCCAAGCATCGATAGTGGCAAGAAGCGTTTTGTTCTCTTCCATCAAGTCTGCAAGCTTTGCCATGAGTCGCCCACGTTGAGTAACGCAAAGTTGCTTCCATTCCGGATTCTTCAGTGCTTTCTTCGCTGCTTGGACTGCACGATCAACGTCTTGCTCTGACGCAGCCTGTACTACAGCAATCTGCTTTTCCGTGGCGGGGTCGATTGATGCTATTGTGTTTGCTGGGTATGATGAATCCACGAATTCGTTGTCGATGAAGAGGCCCGTCGGCTGCTCCCACTCTTGACCATTCGGTGCTTTTAGCTTGATGGTTTGAGGCATGGTTACTGATTTCGATTTTATATCTGGTCTTCGCAGTCTTGTTTGGTTTACTGAGCGTCTTAAGTAGTGATGTTGACTCTGTACAAAGTGCGAGTATGGTCATATATCGCATGGTGGGGTTGGTCGAACCCACACTAGGTTATCACAGCAAGGTTAGTGGCTTTGAAGACTGGGGCTAGGAGTCTCCTGCCGAATCTAGTAATCTTCTCCCTCCGTTTCCGCTCGCAGGTTCCACGAGAGGGACAATGTAGACGCCTTCTCTCACTATAGGACTGGTGACAGAAGCCGATTTTCGATTGCATCGTGCGGGTCCGCAACAGCCTTAGAAGCGCGAATACAATATCTAGGACCAGCGTGACGATTTTGAGCAAAAAGTGGATTGACACAGTATAACACAGCCTTTGCTATGTTTTCTTTTTTTTAAAGTGCTCGTGATAAAGAGGGGATGATATAGTACCGTCCAGTGCCGTCGCCCGGGGCGCGCTCGGCAGGTGTCAGGCGCTAGGCGTCAACCTCATTACCAACACTTGATCATACCCTAACATCCGTCACCAGGATAGCATAACTCCTCGTCAGACCACCATACCCCAATCGTGGTACTATGTAACTTGACTACCCACTGTATACGCTTACAGATGGCCCTCCGTGCTTGTTTCATTTTTGCCCTCCGCCTCGCGGCCGTCTACCTATGTGGGTCGACTTCAACGCTGGAAAGATCGAGCGCTTGGATACAGCAAATCGTATAGGACCTTTGTTTGTGCTTTCACTGTTCAATCGAAGATGTTCAGAATGCAAAAGGACAGGAGGTGCAGGATTAAAGGTAGGCCTGTCAACAAGTATACTTACATTGTACCCAGGAAGAACTACTATAGCATAGCGCAGTAGACGATACACGAGATGCTGTCAATAAAGAACTCACCCAATGATGGAAACGAATCCAGAATCAAGAGGTATGGAACAATTCTAAGACTGACAAATACAAACACACACACACACACACACACACACACACACACACAAAAAAAAAGGATACCCATCGTAGACTTGTGCGCCCGCTCACTGCAAATACACAAAGCATGAGAGAGTCTAGCTACTCGTAGCTACAAACTCCTTCCAACTCACGCACTGGGAACATATCCAAATGTCCGCCTCATTTTTCGTACTCTAGTAGGATCAGCTCTGACTCTGACGCATTTCGACTAATATCGCCCTTCTTCAACATCAGTTTGGTGAGCTATCCGTCTCGAAGGTAGATATAAGAAGATATTGAAATTTACAAGAGGTTAAATAGTCTCTCATTCGACACCCATGAATGCAATATGACTAACTCCGTCACAGACAAAGCGATCATCTGCATCGTAACGTAAAGATTGGCTTATCTGGCTTGTTCGCATCAGTTCACTTCTCTTATGGTACCCGAGGAGATGGCAGATGCGACGGCTTCATGGATCGAGCCTAACATAAATTCTTAGCATGTTGTCTTTGAAAGACATCAGTCATATTTATCTCATTTAGACCCCCTCAGAAAACCTGAGCAGTACCGACAAGCGCCCTTGATGCTTTTCATGTCGTTTTACAAGCTTTTTTGGGGCTACTCTTTGACGAGGGTATAAGCTAAATACGGGGTGTCGGCATCCTGTTTTGTAAGAGCTGCGATAGACGACGTGTACAAACATAGTTGTCTTCTTCAACCCTAACCCCATCGGTTCTTTCATTACTCTGCTACGATCAGAGCCTGTCCGGGCGTAGGCGTTCACGGGTAGCAATTCTAGCTACGAAACTCTAGAGGATGGTGGACCACGGCGTCTATATACTCCAGGCGTATTTGTTGACGTAACATTATTGTGTCGGGATTCTGGCTTGAGTCATACAATGACATTCATTGTTCCCGTACTAAAGTCGCAACACAGCTCTTCAGCAGTCCCATCAATCGCATCTGTATGTTCCGCCCCGCGGGTGTATCCGCATGTTTACCAGCACCCCAACCGAACGGTAGCACCAGCCTTCTTCTACTCTGCTTGTCCAGCACGACCAGTGCATCTAATGGGAATTTACCTCCACCGAGAGGATGTAGAAGGCCTAGGCGGACGAAGTGGTTGTTCGAAGGGGTTGCAGCTTGTATGACGGGGAGCGAAAAGGGCGCGGAAGAGGATAGTCTGTGTATCGAGGGGTCGTGGCAGAGTACGAGGGCCTGGAGCGAGGGAGAGAGAGCGTAGAGGTCAGGGAGTGCGGAGCTGTTGCAAGTCAGTAAGAATAGTGCGGATGGAATGAATCGGATTTACCATAGCAGCTCGTAGTGTATTTGAACGTTTCCTTGGACGCACAAAACTATTATTGATTCTTGCTTTGAGTATCTTGCCCAATTGTTATGCGCCTCTAGCTTGCTGCTTGGTAGAGTCGCGAGCGTGTTGCTAGCAAGTATTGCGTCGACATCCACACTCCAAGCCTCTTCCGGACTGATCATGTCTAGTTCTTCCAGTTCACATTGTGTCTTGGACCTCTTCAGGGCATCGCCCAATGCTGGCAGAGTGGGCGACGGCTCTCTGCGGTGCTGCACCTCGTCCTCGTCCTCGTCAATGGTCAGGCGCGAACGTTTGCGGCTGAGTGCCACGCTCATGGTCCAGCTGTTGTGCGTAAGTAGATGGCTCATCTACGGTATCACATGATACGTGCGTTGTGGATGAAGGAGGCACGACCAGCGCACATGTTCCTACAGTAGTTTGACGAGTTCGCGGTTGTCGCAGAGACGCACGAGCAAAACGTTGGTGGTTCCTGCACGCCAGGCCCAAGCTTCCTGCATACCCCGCCTTGCCTTGCCTTGCCTTGCCTGCCTACCCCACTATCGATCAGCTGCGCCTAGGCTACCAGAACGGCGGTTGGCGACCTGCGTCTTGGATGCTTCGCTTCCATGGCCTCAAGAGACGTCACGAGTAGGCTGCGGCAGAGCACTTGGAATGGGAGTATTCCGCTCGAGATACGGTTGCACAAGGGCGACTGTAGAACGTACGATGAGTCGGATCCTTACTTAGTACGCGCAAACTCAATACTCGCATGGTCAAGGTACAGCTTGATCAAGTAGGAGCTGACCAGAGGTAGATACAATTTCCACGAATATCCTATCTTGGCTTACTCATACACAAACTACATGCCTTCTTCTCACGCAGCCTCATCTACCCGGACGTCTCACCCAAAGACGCATGGCTATCCTACGAAGACGTGCCGCTCAAATGGCATTACCCCTTGGGTCTCCTCTATGACCTCTACTCGGGCGCTGAGCCAGCGTATCCTTCAGACACAGATACAGAAGCTGTGCAAGCTCACAAGGTTGAGAATACAGAGGAAGACGGCCAACATTTACCCTGGCGTCTCACACTGCATTTCTCTGGCTTCCCTTCCGAGCAGCTTGTTCAACTCGATAATGACGATAGGCACATGCATGATCTATTCATTCATAGCGTGAAGGAGGCGGATTACCTGAGAACAGGAACGGGCAAGACAGTCATGTTCTTGAGCAAAGAGGACAGCACACAGCTCTGGAACGGAGTGAAGAAGCACGACTTTGCGCTGTACAATCCCATCAACCAGAAGTTGCTGAATCCGCAAGGGGTCAATCTGAGACATCTGCCGGTCAGGCTGTATCTCCCGCATGCGTCGTCAGAAGGGGTGCAAGAGGAAACGGCGCCAGGGAGTTTGAGAATTGTGCAGAGGCTGGTCACGCCGAACCTGTCGTCTAGTAAGTGTAATTGCGGTGTAGGTCTGGATGCAGCTGACAACAAACAGGGCAACCACAGACCATCGGGACCGCCTTGAACCAGATATTGCCGACACTATTTCCGAGCAGACGAAGTCCGCTACTGGCACAGGCAGTGCTGCACGGTGCCGTCTTACCGCTGAGCGCGAGTGTGGAGGAGTTGGTTCGGGCGACAGCATATCTTGATGGCTGGCTGCACATAGCTGTTGTTATGATGGCGTGAATAAGTATTTTATGCCCAGACAAGTCTGTCACATGGCGACCGAGTCATGAGCAACACTATACGACCATGGTTGATAACGACGATATTGGCTGTTTGGGAGACGTCATTATAGCGGACACGGAAACACGCCCCAGATGCTAGCCCCCAGCTCTCTCGCGACACTTGCTACGGCTGGTGATGTGTGCGTGACATGGTGATGCTCCTCAGCGTTTCAAAGCGCCTCCTGTGTACCATGCTTCGCCAAGATGCGGGGGCACAGGCACAACAGAAGCTTAGTGATGATCCCGGCAGCTCGTACCAAGGCCACCCCACGCGTCTCCGTTGTGCGCAGGCGCTATCGGCGTAGCGCGTCGCCCTGTTGACGGCAAAGCGAGCGTCTGGAAATGAGGCATTATTGACATGCGTTGTTTTTGTCTCCGGTGCGCTAGGCGTGCTTTTGCCTGCCAGCCCACGGTTCGACTTGTGTCAAACGGCCAAGGCGCTCGGTCGGAGCGTGGGCTCGCTGCGTCTCCATCAGTCACTGCAGATAAGCAATAGGCGATGACATCGTTGCTGCTTCTGCGGCACAAGAACGGTTAATAGGTGGCAGGGGTCGAGGTCGAGTGGAGCCGACGAGTAGCGTCAGCGGCGGCTTGCAGCAACCAGACGCAACTGTGGAGGCGCGAGAGGAGAGTCCATGGGGAGTCGCTGGCGTCGAGAGCACCACGAGAAGGACCGGTGAAAGCTGCGCAGAGGCTTTCTTATCGTCCCAACAAGGGAAACAAGTTGCAAAATAGCGAGCTAACACGTGCAAACACTCGACCGCTGCCGAATATGAGGCTGGCGATCGTCGGCTCATCTACGACGAAATGATGGCATGTCGCGCCATTGGCTGCATTGAGTAGCTCCCTCCTAGCTCCCTCAACCCTCGCGTTGCTAGGTCCCAGCCATTCATCTACTCTTCACGCTGCTCTTCGCCCCGAATCTCCAGCATCCCCCAAAGCCCACCACCAACTGCCCACCGCAACGCGCATTCGCGATTCACTGTAAGTTCACTAATTCCATGACCGCTCCCATCCCCGGCCGAAGCGCGCGCACCTACCCTTGCAAGCTTGGAGGCTCCCGGCCAACCCGCTAGGACCCGGGGCCAAACAAAATGCCTCATCAACTGCAGAAATTTTCGGCGAGCCGGCGCATTTAAAAGCGGACTATCAGCCTCTTGTTATTAAGACTTTTGATTTCACTCTTTGATGCTGCATCGCTGTCGACCTGCGCCATTCAATTAACATCGCCGAGTCCCTCTGCAGTCGCGACCGTTCCGTGGGTTTGATCCGATCGCGCTGACAAGCTTCCGTCACCATCAACAGCTGCCAACCAAAGCTTCAACCAGCTCGACAATTCAAACGAGGTCCGATTCAATTCGTAAATGTAAGCTTAATGCCGCTTTCTTCTGGAGCTGTCCACAAGCGTGCGCGCCGCGTTATCGCATCTACGCCATCGGGACGAGTCTCGCGACAAGCCTTGGCCGAAGATCCTTTTACTCGATAGCTCTCTTGGACTGAATCGCGTTCGCCCAATGCCTCTGGCCTGTGCTTCTCCAGCTCCAGGAATCTCTCCAGCTACCTAATCGAACATCCTCTCTAACATCTTCACCCCAGAAACCCACAAACACAATGGCCGCCATTTCTATGCCCATCGCCGCTCGCGCCGAGTACGCTCTCCACCAGCTGGCCAAGCGTGACAAGAACTGGGCTCAGCGTGAGCCCGGTGTCATCGTCGTCCTTGTCATTGTTTTCCTCGTCCTCGTCCTGGTCATTGCCATGTTCATCAACAAGAAGGTACGTCACAGCTTCACCAGCCACCTAACTTTACACATCTCTAACATTCATCACAGAGGCAAGCCGTCAAAGGCGTCGCATAAGATACCCCCTTGATTCGAGTTGGAGCGCAGCCGAGCAGTACGATATGAAGGAGGACAAGACATGACCCTCGATACGAAGTCATAAAGCTGTATGTTGGACGGGCACGAGCTTGTGTATAATGTGTTTCAATATTTGCGTATAGGATAACGCGGGCTTTCCTTGATGGGACTGCACTGTGGTGCGAACGCCTATATTCCTAGGCTTCGTAGTAATAATGAACAAGTCAAATACCCATTGAGCAGTTGTCGCGTCGAACATTTCATTTGAGGTCCACATAAGATTGCTGCAGCGCAAATGATGGCTTCTGAAAGCTGCATAATCGTAACATGCAGCTCTCTAACCGACTTACCTGAGATTGGTCAGTTCGACCCAATTTCTTCGTCGCTCTGGACTTCACTCTATCTTTGGGCGTCGCCTTTGCTGCCATCCAGGGCAGTCGTAAACAAATACGTTCTCACCGCCGTCGTTCCTTTTCTAGCTTGGCTCGCTAATTCGCCTGCAAACGCAAGTTCAGACTTGCTGCACGCTCTATGGCAGAACAGGCTAGCACAAACCGGTCCCAATCGCTTCCTTGCGAGACTTTGCAACTTTCTTCTTTCCATTTGTATTCGCTTGACACAACTCATCCTCATATGCTGATCCAAGACCAAGATCACTCGCGGAGTTAGTAGATAGGCGTCAGTTCATCAAATGTTAGAGTGATGCCATGTAGCGATGTAGATAGCGACCCCAGAGACTGTAGTGTGCTTAACCCGTCTGCTATGTTTGATGATACCTCGAGATCGAATCCTTCACATCATAGTGCGACGTTCTGGTTCGAGGAACCCCAGCAGTGGTTGAGAGCCTGATAGGGCATATGATTTTCGGCGAAACTATTGCCATGTCACATTGTATGCACCGGATAGGCCTTTGTCGTTGCGAGTTTTCTTGGATCAGAATATCTAACAAAGAGAGAGGAACAAATAGTTATACTGCTTGTTCCGTACAAACTGATTGTGCATGAGATGGAAGCTGACAGAATCCAACAAGTTTTGGTATTGTAGAGCGGAGACGCGATTACCCCGCAACCCCATGGAGCAACTGCGTGTTTGTGCATGGGCAGGCACCAATCCACAACCGTAGGCTGCTCTAGCCATAGGCAGCAACGGCAGCAACCTTGGGCGCCTCGAAACCACGGCGCAGATATATATATAGCAGTTAGTCATACTCTTACTACGAGAACCACAAAGTTCTCATCTCGAAACAATTCAGACTTCCTCTATTCTGTTACAACCCATCTTTCAACACACATCGACAAACATGCCGGTCACAATCACAGTCGCGGATCATAAATCCGAAAGCTACCATAACAGAAACGCCAAAATCGCCTCGAATGACGCACTGCTGGAAGGCACTAGTCTATCAGATTCCAAAAACTGCAAATGGATAATCCAGAGCTCCGTCTCCGAGGACGAGTTCAGCAAATCCCACATCGTCGAGTCGAACAATGGGTTCGTCCACGCAGCATTCACAGCATATAGCTGGCACCATCATCTTGTTATCCGCCCCGAAGATGTCTGGTTCGCCATACTATCGCAGCTGAATGTTTACATCAACGCCAACGCCGAAGCACTGCGCGACCACTTCGTCTCGCACCAAGGGCACAAAGAGCTCAGAGTCAAAGAGGTTGGTAACATCCACACCGTAGATTTTGGCATGCTCGCACGACGCATGACAGCGTTAATTCAGGAGAACGTCAAGGACCCTGATCTACGAGACTGGATCATGCCGGCGTTCAGCACAACTACGGTTACCGATCGCACGACAGCTGCAGTGCTCATGATGGGCAGCATGAAGGCGTATTTCAAGTATAAATGTCGTCTCAAGTGCGGAATTCCTACGGTCACTCTGTTAGGCGAACGCGCAGATTACGAAGATATTCTTAAGAGACTCGAAAAATTGCCAGAATTAGGCCCTGAAGCAAGTACATTTGCCGACCTCCTCCGCCCTGTTCTGCGCAACTTCATCGCAACTTTCGATCCAGAGCAGTCTGCTGTCTCGCACGATTTCTGGTCCAAAATTGCGCATCGTCTTGGTGGAGGTAGTGGGCCGTCATACCTGGGAGGCTGGTTGACAGCATTCTGCTTCTGGAACGACAAAGGAGAGTGTATGTATGATCAGAAAGGACCCCGGAATCCATGGGAAACCGATTCGGATAGGTTAGAATTGGATGGTGTATCTTACCATGAAGTTGATATCTCTGATATCCCCAATGGCTTTGCTTCCGTGCCAGTCTTGGTAGACGATAATGGAAAAGAGTACAAGACGAAGATGATTGCCGGATCGCTGGGTATCAAGGTCACAAGCAAAGACAGTTCACAGGCTGGAACAGAGGAGAAGCTGGATTCACTCCAGTCACTGAGTGGGTGGATGATGTATGAGATCAAAGAGTAAAGCGATAGAGGTCCGTTTTGTTGAGCAGTAGCTTCGACGACGAGAGCGTGCAGCTCTGGGATATA